>NC_053452.1:105071993-105371993 GCF_015227805.2 Hirundo rustica
TGTCCTGATTCGGTGGTGAGCTCCAAAGAGGAAATGCCCACCATTATGTAAGGATTGGCGTTTATCTAAAGTTTGGAAAAACATCTTTCTTTTTCATTTCAGCCATAAAGGAGATGGGTCTTATTTAAACAGTGTTAATGAAAAATTAACAGTGTTTATTACTTATTAGACAGTGTTAATGAAAAATTGCCTGAACAGAAAAATAGAGACAATAATGTTTCTGCATTAGAAATCTAACTCACCTACAATATCTTTCTAGTAAGCAACCAGCTGATAGTTTCAAACACAAAACTTTTCAAGTGAGTATAAAGACTCCAAAAGAGACAGGAAGCATCTTTACATTCCTACGTGTTATCTGTACCTGGACAGTTTTGCTTTTACAATGATTATGGTAGATCACATGACACTCAAATGAAAATGCCAGAAATCATGTAAAAAGAACTTCAGAAAGTCACTGGAGCATTTTCTGGTTTTATTTTACTGAACTCTTGCTTGCAGTCAATGGGCATTATTCAGTTTCCAGTGTCTCAAAAAAAAATTAGAAAAAAGTGCATTCAGAGTAGTGTAAAATGATTTATTAAATAGTGAATTATTAAAGAATGATTATTCTTTTTTCTGTTTCTAAATTAATTCTGAAGTAATTCTAGGTTCTGTGAATAGCATACTGTTTAACCTTATTCATACATTGTTTATTTTGTATTTGTTTGTTTTCAGATTTATTCTTAAGGGTGTACTCAGATCCATAGAGCCATCCATCATGAAATCACAAGCATCTTTCCAATCATCTAGCCTGAAATATATATTTTCTGTTCAAAACTGAGTAGGAAATATTTTGAAAAACATTTGGTCTTGATTAAAGGTATTTGCTAGTTGTTTCATTGGCTAATTACCCTCATTGTTAAAAAAACTGTTCCTTATTTCTAGCATTAGATTTTTTAAATTTTGTCTTACAGCCACTGAATTTTATGTCTTTGACATGAGAAATCACAATCAAAGTTTTACTTTGTGCCCTTATAAACTTCACCTTCCCTCTCAGACTGAGTTTCTGGAATCCTTTGATGCAAGGAAAATTCCTTTAGTCTTTCTTCTCTGAATCTCTTTGGTCCTTCAAAAACCTTTGAAAAAATGACACAAGAACTAAACAAAATACTACAGGAGCATTTTCATGAAGGTAAAATGCTGCGATAACATGAACTTTGATCTCCTATTCAAGATGCTTTCTACATTGAAAGATTGTTTTATCCCTCCTAAAAAGATATACACAGGAGTTTTGATCAACATTACCATCAACATTGACCACATTAAAATAAAATTTGCATGCAGTCCTCCAAGCTGTGTACCATGAACCTGAGCTCCTCATTACTTATTACTATTACAATAATCTCTTAGAAAGTTTAAACCTGATTATTTTGTAATAAAGATTTCAGTAATCTTTATTACAGATTTTTTAATAAATCATTTGGTAAAATACAGTCAAGAACAATTCCATAGAAATGGTCTGATTTTATAAAAATCTTTTAAGGGATATCTGGTTTTTGATTCTAATTCATGGGTGCATGTTCTGTTAAATTTTAATGTGCTACACTAATTTAACATCATCTAATTGTAAGGTAATTTAAAGTTGAAAGTCTAAATAGGAAATCAGGGTTAATACCATTTTCTTCATCAATACGCCCATAATACCACAAAAATATAATCTTACTTTGACGGAAATTATTTTCTGTAGTTTTCTAGATTGACATCAGTTATATTTCCTTCATTTAGCTCTAGTCTATTTCCCTCATTTTACCTAGTCCTGTATCAGGTGGGACTCAACGTGTCCTTTCCTGACTTCAATGTCAACATGACAGCTTATCATGACAACAGTCGAGCTGTTCTTTTCAAATATTTGCATAGCATTTTATTTCCTTACATTCTGGAACTTCTATAGAAAAGCACCAAGAAAGATCTGAGGTAGCCTTATTACTGAAATGTGATTTGGAGAGGATTAAAATTCATGCTGGTTTTGTAAACATTTCTTAAATTTCTATGGAAGTGTTTTATTATCACCTATGAGAGATCTGTTTACATGGATTCTATCAAAAAAAAAGATATTTCATAAAAATGTTCAAGTATATTGATCTCTAAATTGCTGCTACTACCTTCACGTAGGAAGAAAAATGATCAGTTAGGCTTCTACTTTTTTCTCATTGAATATCCCTAAAATATGCACTTACAAATATATTCTGTATTATTCATCCTTTACCCTGACAGACCTTTATTTCTCTGGGTTCATGTTTTGCTTATAAGCACTTGAGTACTTCAGGAAAAAGTACAAAAAGAGCAGCAAAAGTGATGGATGATATGGAACCTCTGGAAATGAGAAATGACTCAGTTGACTGGCACTCAGCCTTGTGAACAGATGAATGAGAGGGCACGTGGTGCAGGTTTACAAAATCGTGTAGGAGCTAGAGAAGGTTAATAAGGAACAATCATTCTGTATCTCTTTGTCCACAAAACTCAGGCAGTATCAAACAAAACTAATAACTGGCAACTTAAAACAGGGACAGGATCCTTCATGGATCGTGGTGTGTAATTAAGCTGGGAAACTTTGTGCTGTTGGATGCTTGCAATGCTCAAAGTTTACATGGATTTTAAAAAGTAATAAATTCACACGGAAGCAAATCCTTTCAGGGCTGTTAAATGCAAAGGCATTCACACCAGCTCAGGAAGTCTTTGAGCCACTGAAAACTGGATGTGTATCCTAGGGATGCATTGCCAGCAGCATGCCCTGTCCTGCTAGTCTTTGCTAAGAGCATCTGCTGCTCATTGTTGTATTATATTAGCTACCAGCGTTGTCTTGACCTAGGATGGCACAGCCCTTCCTATCCCTACAGCAGAACATTTGCACCAATGTTAACTCTCGTGTACAGCTGCTCAGCTGTGTCATATGCTGCTGCTTATGTTCCTTGAGTAGCTGAATATCTTTTTGTAAACAAAACAAAAACAACACAAAGGCCAATAAGTGCATGACAAGCAAAAACCAGCTAATCCACACGCACAAATACCTTTGCTGGCATGTGAACACGGGTATTGTTCGGAACAGCTATCTCTGCAAAGATAGTGTGACCAAAAAGCTTAACTGCAAAAAAAGTAAGTATGATCAAAGATGAGCTAAACAGCTGCCATAAGCTGAAGAAAGCCTCACAAACACTGCTTTTGTGCTCTCCTACTGGCTCCAGGCCACAATAACTACACTGAAGTTGATGTGATTAATTCAGAACTGCACCACTGTAGCATTAAGTTTTAATCCTGTACAAAAAACAGATGGGATGTTTCCTGGCTCCTGACCTACTGAGTTTTTTTAATGCTCCTTTGTTGTATCATCACTGTAGCGTGGGTGTGAGCATTTGGAGCAGCAGGGGCAGGTACCTAGATGCCCTGGTGCGATTACAGAGTGAGGTGCCAGCCCTGAGCACTGAGATCCTTGGAAATCTGCACTCTGACAGATGTTTTACAAAGTTATGCTGTATGTAGGGATACAGTGATTTTAGTCTGCTGCCAGACGCCCCAGCTCTGCAGCCTGGCTGAGGCATATTTCAGGTTAGAAGCCTTGGGGACGATGAAGGTCATGTGAGGAAGCCTATTTCTCTCTACTGACTGCAGAGGAAGCTTCTGGTGATTAGGTTAGATATAGATATCAAATTTCTAGATGGCAGTTTATCTCATTTTAATTCCCTGGAGGACTGTTCATCTCATCTTAAAATATGTACCTAAGAAAGGTCAGATGAATTGTCATGTGAAATGGCTATTTCTCTCTACTGGTCACTGAGGCAGTTTAAGGTCGATAGCTTAGACTGAGACATCCAACTTTTATATGGCTAAAGCTGGAAATGAAGAATATCGCCCTTTTGTTTCATGTTGAGTAGATTAAATGCCACGATAGATACTCTCTTACTCAGTAATAAATGTAGTGTTGTATGTTTCACAAGTTGGCAAGACCTACAAAGTCTTCATTTTAAATTAGATTTCACTCAAGATAATGTCAGTGAGCAATTAAACTATTTTGAGGAAATTCTATATTGCCTTAGGATCTTTATGACTTGCCATGAGAGCAAAGGCAACCAAAGCTGGGACAAAAGAAACTATAAATACTAGATGTGCCTGTGTGTGTGTGTCACAGTGAGTCACTTCCAAAGGCAGAACAGAGTCCTAAGCTGTCTGCAGTGTGTATAAAATGAGATTTCCCATGAATTTATGAGTGATCATGAAGCATAACTCAACATTAGGCTGTTTTCTTATCATAAAAGTTAGTCAACACTCTTTGAGGTGAAATGCTGTTACACCAAAATAAAAATATTTCCAGTGATTATGTCAATATGTACTTCTTATGTAATTACTTTGAACTGCTGTTATACTAGCTTATAGATTAGCAAAAAGGACTTTACAGGCCTTTTATTTTAAATAAAATTAATTTTTATGTTAAATTTTATGTTTGATTTAAGGAAGGCTGCTTCCTTCCTAATAACCTAAAATAATATGTAATGCATTTTATTTATGTACTTTGTTTTGTGCTTCTAAAATGTAGTATTATACAAAAATACTTTAATAATTTCAAAATATTTTATTTCAACATTATCAAAAAGAAAATGTTTAATAAAGTCTGTCTACCATTTATGAACCAAAAAATTTTAGTAATTTTGGCTTCTGAAAAATATTTTGAGATATTAATCTTCATTCTCTATCAAGTGCCAGAGTTCAGCAGGAAACTTACGTTCCCTGCAAGTCTGGGGTTTTGGGCTATTTAGAGTCTCACTGACAAACTGAATTGTCAATGGAATGTATTCATTCATTTATATCAACAGTATTGTCCCTGTCTGCTTTGTTTTCCTCTGGGTCCTTATTTTTTCATCAGCAGCTTGGAAGTGAATCAGTGTCTGCTTATTTTCAAAAGGAACTGTGAAGGGAAGGGCTGTTAATTGTCTCATAAAAATATTTTTCAGGAAAATATGTTTGTTTTAAAATGCACTTTTTTCCATGAATGATCTCATGCCGTAAAATTTTCATCTTTGAGGAACATTTAAATTTTCACAATGTCCAGAATCTTATTCTGCAGCCAGACAAGCTATAAAATAGATTTTTTAAAAAAAGATGGATTCAGGGTTTGTCCATGGTGTCCCTTCCACTTTTGCCAATATTTTCTCATTTTCTGGATGTCAAGTTGTAATAATAATAATAATAATAATCAATAGTAATTGAAATCCATCTCAAGATTTAACTAAAATACTTGCTTCAAGTGTTAGGAAGTCCGTGAACATAGAAAAGTAACAGAATACCCACTGAAACAGGCAGATAAGAACCTGATAGCTGCTGATGCATTCTGATAGTTTCTGATAATCTCTGCTTCCATGAATTAAGAAAATCATAGAATCATGTGTTTAAAGGGAACTTTAAAAGTCATCTAGTCAAACAATTTTTTAAAAAATTCTAAAATATTTGTTTGAATTCTTGGGATTTGTCACAGGGAGCAGGGATACAAACATAATGTATAGAAATGTATAATAAAAAGAAACCAAAGTCAACTGATGTCCAGAAAATGCGTCTGTTTGTTTTCTCATTGGTGCATGTGTATATCACAGATGAGTCTTTTAGAACAGATGAGGTTACAGTACAATAAAATTTGTATGAGTTATAAAAACACATTTGACCCTCTGCTGTATGAAGAAAATGTTAGTTGACACAGTCTGATGCAACACTGGACATCAATGAATCAGAAGGATTTTTCACAGAACTACATAATACAAGGTTTTAAAAGGGACCTCTGTAGAGCCTTTTCTTTCTGTTGCCAAACTTGTCTAAAAACATACTCTTCTGCATACAGCACTCTGAGTTTGGACATCTTTATTCAATAAAATGGAGGAAGAAGGGAAATTTAAAAGGTATCTCTGTATCTTTCTAGTACCAAAACTTCTGAGCATTGTATGGTTCCTTGTAAGTTATTTCTGCACATGGAACCCTTTGCATTTATTTGTGAATAAAGGTTAAAAAGATAATGGAAAACAAGACCCAGTATAACAGTCATGGAACTGTGGGCAATAACATCTCCATTTGTTATATACTTGAATAAAAATAATGTTTCTTTGGGGCAGAGTCCTTCCGGTTTGATGACACTTGCACTATCTGTACAATCTCACTGGATCATAGACTCAGTCATCTTTGAGGTCCTCCTCTTGGGATGGAAATCATCTTAAAGACCATCTCATTCAACCCTCTTGCCATGGGCAGGGAACCTTCCACTATACCAGGCTGCTCAATGCCCCATCCCACCTGGCCTTGAACACTTCCAGGGATGGGGCATGTACAACTTCTCAGGGCAACCTGTGCCTCACCAGCCCCACAGTAAAGAATTTTTTCCTAAAATCTAAACCTAATCTCTTTTAGTTTAAAGCCATTAGCTGAGTCTTATTCCTGTTCTTTTATAAAGCTGGGAAACACATTGTCTACTGCTGTGATGAATAGAACTAAGTTTCATTGGTATGGCTTGAGAGATAAATAAATCTATACCTGAACTGTTTCCTTATTTGCTTAATTCACAGTTTTATTTTTTAAACCAACACAACTTCTAAACAGTAGGTTTAGTAGACTCCAGGATGGGCCTGGAAATGTTCAGGGAAATGCAAAACAATGTGTAACAGATGGAAAAAAAATCCAATTTTGGTGTCTATCTCAATGAGGGTTTTTTAATTAAAAAAAAAAATAAATCACAAAAATCCTTTGTGAATGAGAACAAAATGCTTGTAAAGGAGTTAATACTGACATGTGTTTAGCTGCTAATCTAAACATGATTGCAGCTTATACAGATAACCTGGCTTTAAGATGGCATTTCTCACTGATAATAATATATTATCATTGATAGTGCTCCATGTAATCACAGCACTGTTGGGATCCTTTACACCTGTGCAGGTGTATGAAAGCACCTGGGCCATGGGCAAAGTGACCTCTGTGCTGCTGAGATACATGGATAACTGACCCCCCTACTTTAAATCTTTGAGTAATACCATGAAACAACCTTGTGGATCTCAGCCTTTTTCGTATACCAGGGAGAAAGGTCTGCATAAATTTACTCTTCAGAGAAAATAGTGGCACTAAATCATGAGAAATTCTAGTTGGGACCTGAACATGGGATAGCTAAATATTAATATTTGAGTGATAAACTTTGGGAAGAAAATCTACTGAAAGGTGTTTTCAGATCAATACTGGATGCTCTTCTGGCCTTTATGTTTTAGTCAAGAGCACCATACCTGGACTCACTAGGAAAGTGATTTAATTTAGTCACCTAGAGTTGAGTTTAGGTACCTTAAGTGTACTTGTAAGATGAGGTCATCCACCAAATCTGATGTTTCAATCCTCTGAAAAGAAAAGCCTTTCAGATTTATTCTTCACAGTTTTTGTCATTAAATAATGTTATGTTATCTATAGTGGTTGCAGTATGAGTGGGGTAATATGATACAGAATTTATTTGTGTGAGTGGTCCAGCAAGCTTTGACTAGGAAATGGTGATTTTTCCTACTGGAAATTTCAAATTGTTCAGAACTGTATCCTGGCTTCACTCCTGATTCCTAAAAACTAATGAAATTATTTAGGGTAAAGATAGCTAAAATTTAAAAGCTTTTGACCAAAAATATGGTAGGAATGCAGTGAAATACCTCTGCAGGGTATAACAACATGTGTTTGTGCCAATTGAAACATTGGGAAAAATATTCAAAATGCTGGTGCATGAACATTACTGTGTCTAACCAAAAATTCATCAATGGGATGAAAATAACATCTTAGAATGGATAAAAGCCAGTGCTGCTTTATGTTTTAAATTTATATAGATCTACATGTGAAATCTGCATTGAACAAATTGAGTTTAATTATGGCCATTTTTAAAATGCAGAGAAGTCCTTAAACAGCAATTTTAACCGAGGGTAAAAGCTGGAATTAGGTTGCCTCTTGACCAAATGCCCATAGTCATCACAGTAGTCACAGCATTTACAGACACTGTAGTCACCAGTGTTTACATATATAACAATATCTATTTTTTGTAATATTTCCTCCCAATTTCCTCATAAATAGCATTAAGACAAACTGAGTAAATTGTGGGAAGCATAACTGAGGGCAAGTACTGCTGTCTATTCTTGAGGGAAATCATGTGAACTTTCATCCTAAGCCAGATGAAAGCCAACAATTTAAGCACAAGGTCAATGGCATGGAAACCCACTCCCAGACTGTTTTGGTTTGCACAAGTTCAGAAATCTGAGAGCAGAAGAATTTGTTATATTTGCTCTTAGGCAAACTTTTCTGGGAGATGCACCACTGTTGCATGCCACCCTGTCACACCTTGCAGAGCTGGTAGCATTCCCTGAGACCAGTGCTACTTTGAAGAACTGAAAAGAAAAGAAAATGACAGGTGGGAGAAATGATGTTAATAGCCTTTTTTTTTTTTTTTTTTTTTGCCTTGGTGATGTTACTGAACCTAGGTCCAAGTTGATACTAGAGCAGTGAGCTGGCAAAGGGCACAGGATTTTTCCCAGGTGAAATGCCAAATTAATATTGGGTTTGTTAAATCATTAATAGAGTTTTTTACAAGACTGAAAGGCTTAACCACAAGATCCTAGCCAGATTCTGACATAGTTCATTACATCACAAACTCATAAAGTTCATCCTGTAGAAAGTATTATATCCTTCCCCTCCTCAGCTGTTTTTAAAGTGTCACTGTGCCCTGGCTTGCAGCTGCCATATCCCATTAAAGAGATGGTTTAAGTGATACTTATACAAAACTTGGTATTTAATAATATAGCAAGGCTACTTTGTGGTTCTGGATTAACCCTGCGGGACTTCCCTTCTATTTTATACTTGATCCTTCATGGTTTGTTTTTTTTTTTCTCTTATCCCTCCTCCTAAAGCTTTCAGCTGTTTTTTCAGTTTTATGCTCCCCTCCTGCCTTCATTCCCTCCCTCATTTCCATTTTCCACTGCTGCATCTTACTGCATTCAATACTTCTGTCTTTAGCCCCCAGAGGCAAACAGGGGAAAATCTGCTCTTTCTCTCTCTTTCTCTCTGTCTCTCTGCATGCTTCTCATTTTCATGGTTTCAGGGAAATCAGGGAAGTCTTAGTAACATGATCCCAGTAAATCCTCACTGCAAGCTCAATCCCTAGAAGTTTAAAAATCCTGATTTCTAACCTCAAGATGTAATGGCAGGTAATACTATTTTTGAACTAGAAATTTATTTTATTCTAACATTGTTTACCAAATCCCTAAGGCACATGAGTACACTTCCTTCAACTGGCCCTGTTTCCTCACAGAAACCCTTATAGAAAACTGCACTTTATCACGCAACTGTTTATGAAGAGATGCCAGTTCTTCCTTTCACACTCACACGTCCACACTGCAGACAACTTCCTGATGAAGGGCTACCCTGCCACCAGACCTCTCCTTAGAAACACTGCACATTTTTATGGCCTCTGGAAGAAGCATTCGGCCCAAAATTTCTGTGTATCAGTGGAGAGTCTGCACATTTAAGATCCTGCTCATCATTTTTTAAACCTTTGGAATCTTTCAAGGCAAATGGCATAAAGCAAACAGGGAACTTCCAGTGCCATGTTGGTGCATTCCCAAATCTTCTATACACCTTGGGCACACTGGAACCAAGCTCCTGACCACGTCTTGACTTTTGATGCAAGGTCTCAACCCAGCACAGTGTCAGACTGATTTTTATTTAAAATGGCAAAGCAGTCAGGCTGGAACTGGATTTGAGACTGAGGCCTCTCACCCCACACACAGCTGAGGTTGTGCCCATCAGTACAGCCCATGGCATCTCACCCGTGTTTCCAGTGGAATGCAGAAGGGTCTCAGTGCTGTACCTCTCAGATGCCCTGTGGTACTGTGTGGTTGTGTGCTGGCAGCTGAATACATCCCCAGGTCCCTAAAGAGATTAGTTTAATACAAGGAAACTTCCCGAAGTACAATACCTTGATTTGCTTAATACAAATCCAAGGAAGACTAACCCAAGTGACTATAATATCAAGCGTAAATAAGTCATCAGAATCTAGCAGGAATTTTTCTTTAAGCAAGAATCACATAGGTTTCAATTACATCTTTCTGTGTCCCAGGACCCCAAACCTCTCTCCTTAAAGGAGAAGCTTGCCAGGGAAGCTGCTGTCTCCTTTACTGTGCTAGCCTGTAGAACAATGGAGTTTGTTCTATCCTTGGAAAATAAGAAAAGATAAAAGAGTTTATCACAGGTATCAAAAGTAAAATAACATTTCTTAAGTGTCTGCTTCTTACCAGAATTGTATATATAAGCGCTATGAGAAATGGACACTAAAATTATATACTCTTTTTAATTTTTAAAAATGTATTTATTTTTTTTCTTATTATTTTTAATGTAGGTTCCTCTTAAGCATCTGATGTAAAAAACAATCCGTGGGGGTTCTTTTGTTTGTTTGGTGGGTTTTTTGTTTGTTTGGTGGGTTTTTGGGGTTGTTGTTGTTGTTCTTGTTCTTGTTGTGGGTGGGGTTTTTTTGTTTTGTGGTTTTGTTTGTTTTGTTTTGTTTTGTTTTGTTTTTTGTAATGCACACTTTGTGGAATTTGAACTTTTTTTCCTTGTCAGAAATATGTAACTGTTTCAGCATGGCAATTCCTGTAAGCAAATATTTAACATGCCAGTTATTTGCAATAAAGTGAAAGCAACCACCCGTAAATAATCTAATTACACAGAGGTGAGATCCTTTTTTTGAATTCACTCTGAGTTGTAAGTGCCAACCATTGTAAATCCCATACCTGCCACCTAATCATCTCCAATTTATTGGTGTTAAAGAATTGTTTCTTGCAACATGTTCAATATTGGCCAAAGTAATACACTAGAACTGGTGATTTCCTCTTGCACCTACTTTAACAACACCACGGTCTTCCTGTCAGCTGGTTAGCTTTGCCATCCTCTGGGTTCTGAAGCGCTGCTGTGTGCACACAGCCTGGCATAAGGGTCAGCATGCCAATGCCAGCAGTCGTTTGGCACCCTCAGACAGGTTTTCGGGGGGAGTAATTCTTGCTGGATCCTCGAGCGCAATCACTTCCCACCCTGCTGGCAAGTGGAAGAGTTACAGGTTATGTCTTGCTACACTCCCCGAGCCAGTGTGGAAGCATGTGGGACGAGGCACTGCTGACCTGTGCCGTGGCCATTCTCATGCTTTTGCCATGTGTATCTCTCTCAAACAGACATGGCTTGGGGGAGAGCAAAGCCCAGGGACTCCAAACCAGCTTGGATGCAGCTGTAGGTGATGAAACAGTTCAGTTGTATGGATGCAGGTGACAGTGCCTCTGTCCCTCCCAGGGTGAGAGATGACTCCCAGCTTTGTTAGTTCATGAGTTTAGATATGGACAGTTTAGGCAGACTGCCCCAGGAGGCAGCTTTCTGCCCTGGCCTGGCTTCTGTGCAAGATGGAGACTGGGCTGCTCACAGGAACTCTGCACATCACAGATCTCTTCCAAGTGGTGCCAAGTGCCATGAGTCAGTCACTGCAGACAGCTTCTCTTGGGAAACAAAACCCCTGTTCCAGTTTTAACTGTGTATAGAACCAGGGCCAGGCAGAGACCTGTTCCATCTGTCAAAATTGAACGTCCTAGCAATATTGATGCCATTTTAAACAGATGCAGTAGATGTCCTGAAAGTAGCTCTCTGCCTCTCTCACAACCATTTACAGTGTGCAAAAGTTTTGCTCTTCCTTCTCCTCGAGACATTTTCTGATTGTCAGGTGGTGTTATTAGCAGAACAGGTATATTTTCCAACTACTCTTGTGCCCACACACGAATACTAAGAAAAGTGAGGGCAATGTAGCACATGAGAATAAGCAGTGAAACCTGCTGTTTTAACAAGTTAGAAATGAAAACATAATGTGGTACACAACACATTAATTAGTTTTATTACAACTTTATGCTGATTTTTATTAGCTTTTTTAACTGGATTAGGAATTAAATTTTGAGATTATGTTAAAAATATGATGGTGTTTGCCTATTTTCACAGTAGATATAAAATTTAAATGGTCTTATTTCAATATCTATTTCTTCTATAATTAAGCTTTTGCCATTTGGCAAAATCTTTAGAGTAAAATATTCAGCATAAAATCAAGTCTAATTCTTTGCAGTCAGAGATTAATGATCTGTCCATAAAGTTCCTTTACTGTATGGTTAATTCCCTTAGGATCAAGTGCTTCCACTTACTAATGTTGCTTTTGCAGTTTGTAAATGACATTAACAAATAGAAGTAATTTTATGGTGGTCCTCTGGCATGACTAGTTCAAGTACTGCTACCTCTCGTTCTTTCTTGCAATTAAAATAAATATTTTAATTCAAATGGTACGTCTGTCAGCAAACTGTCAGGAAGAAAATGCTAATAGGTATATTTTTCATGTTCTCTGAAAGAATCTTATCACATGCATGGATTTAGTGAACATGCACTGTCAGTTGATGTGAGAATTAGCAGTCATGCAAGAGTTGTCATTGATTTAGACACTGATCAAGAGAAGATTCTACCACTACTGTTTTCCTTTTTTCCTTCCAGCCACAGATAGAAGAGCCTCTGTTCTCTGATGAGGCCTGTGTGCCAATTCATAAAAAGGGAACCCATCTCTGGTATCACTGGCTAACACTCACTTTTAATAAACATTTAATTCATCTAAGTCTTTACTTTTGTTAAAATGCATCATAGAATATCACATTGAATACATGCTATTTGATGTTATTATTTGAAAAATATAGCAATAAACAGAGAGAAATTAAATTTAGTGGTTACAGGTGAATTTTTTGCCATACAAATCCACTTCCGTTGACCTAAAAATTTTTTCCCGAAGGAAAATTTGTCTTCTTGGGCTAATTCTTTAACTTGTCTGATCAAAACTCCCATATTCTAGCCAAAGCAAAAAATAGGTTATTTTTATTTAATTTTAAATCTCTTCCTAATACAATCTGAAGGGATAAATCTTTGCTTCTATTTTTTATCCCATTATAATTCTTCTATGCATTCTCAAATAATTGCATGCCACCTATGAACAGTCATGAGAACAGACTATACTCTGTTTCATTGAGTGAGTGAAACTCTGCACCCATCAGGTTCAACTCCAGCACATGAATCAGAAGTAATGATGATTTCTTATAGCACCACAGGTGTCCATTTAATCCCACATTTTCAAAACTCAGGTAAAAGCATATGGCTGGTTTACTATGTTTTAAAGTAATCAGTTTTTGTCCTAGAGGCTTACATGTTGACACATCTGCTCTTAAATTCAATTCACTTCTTTACTGGAATATTTCTTCTTGTCTTTCTGCTTCTTGCTGATGCAAACCATGTTGTATTTGCAGGACACATGCTCATTCTTTAGTTACTTGTTTTATAACTGTTTGTGGACAGAAATATCAAGGCCTGAAAATTTTCCTCATCTTGCAGCTCCACCTAAAGTGAATGAAACACAGAGAGCCTTGAAAAGTGGAGATTCTATGAAAAAACAGGTGGCCTACAGAGAAGGGATCAAGGCTAAAGACTGTGCTGTAGAATGAAACAGCTGTTCCTGTTAGAGTACAGACTCAGATATTGATCAGCTTAATCCAAGTACCTGCAGAAAGATTGTGCCTGGGACTTCGAGGGAGGATGGCTCCACCCTTTCATTCTGCAGGTTATGTGGCTGCATGAGTAGAATGGCCCTCAGACAGAAAACTCCTGCTTAAATTTAGAATTAAGAGCATTGGTGTGTTTGTGAAACAACAGTATTTTCAGAAGTAATCTGCTTTGTGTAAGGAAGAAATTGCTTTGATTGAGAATTGGGATGACATTTTGACCTGTATATGAGATTCAGCTCAGATAAAGTGTAATATGGTCAAAATCTGCTTGCTTAAGGACATCTAAGGTTTTCCCAGAATATCCTGTTTATAATTCTATGGCTTTAGAAATAAAGAAACTTAAATAATTCAAGTGTAAAATTTCCAATGGAGTTCAATGTTACCAAGATTTTCATTTCTGGATGTACTGAGAAAAATGAATTTGATTGTTGAAGTACAGCCTTCATGATGCATTTCATTTCGGATTTCACTGGATCTCACACAAACATGACTGATAGAATGGAAAAGCTTTAATTAGCTGTCAGAAATATGCTTCCAACATGTTTAAGGGAAAATACGCTTTCAAGCTTGTATATGTTTTTGCTACAGTTTTGTGACATATGATATTTGTGCAACAGTCATCTATTAATATCCAAATAGGAATTTATTATTCTTTTTTTAAGCTACTTCATTGAAGGATTGTTCTGAAAATTTTAAGAAACTTGAAATACATTTAGGAGGAAATCCTGGAGCTGCTGAAATCAGCAGATATTGTACTGCTGATTTAAACACAGGCAGAGAATCACTTTTATAACTTTATGCCTTCTTTCAAACAAATGCTGCAAGGCTATTCTACTCTTCTTCCTACTCCTTTGTATTGAAATTTGTATCAAAGAGCAGTTGAAAGGTCTCTGAAAGACCTCTGATCTCCATATATATTTCCTGTGAATATATGTAGTGAGATGCAGTTCAGGTGTTTAAGTTGAAACTTTAACTATATGTAAGATTTTATATGTAAAAGCATTTTGTGTTTATTATATGTGTTTCCTTGGGAAACTTGGGAACTTGGGAATTTTTTTGCTTTGATATAACTTGGAGCAGGACTAGGAAGAAAGTTGAGTACTTTTGAAGAAGCCAGACTATGACTAAGTTTAAATATGGTACAACCCATACCCATTTGATGGTGATTAAAAAAATCTTTAATTTACTTCAGTTAAACTCAGTGGTTATGACACCAAAAATACAGTGATACTATATTATACAAGTATTGCAGGCTGAAATTTTAGTGATTTGTAAGATTTAAACAAAGGATAAAATGTTGATCCATTTTCAGTGAATAACACTTTAAAAGCAATTATAGAGACTTCACTGGAATTATTTATATGGTAATATACTGGAGGATACAAGTAAAGTTATAAGAACCTGCTCTAAAGAGGGAAAAGAAAACAATATTTATCTTGTAAAGTGCACAGAAGTACTGGCTGCACCAGCCAAATGATAGCAACCTTTTCTCCATTAAATATATATATTGTTGCACAGAGAAATGAATGGTATAAGTATTAAACTACCATTTGCAAAGTTCTGGTTTTACCCAGAAACAGTGGGCTGAATAAACATTTAAACTGCAAAATTATGACTTTTTAACTGCAGCTGAGAAAAGTGGCACTGCAGCAGTTGTGGGCTATAGCTTGTAAAATATATTACGGAATGAACACAGTCATTTGACCATTTTAACTGCTTCCTGCTGCAATATGTAAGTCTCATATAGGTAAGTTTCCCCTGTGTAAAATGCATAAAAATTTCCATTACACATGTTAAAATTATGAAATTGTTGTCATGTTCAAGCATGTTCAAGATAACTTTTTTTTTTCTTCTTCTTTTAACATACTTTATCTGCTTTGGAATCAATTAATTTCTTCTGTGCAATAGCTGATTTTCTGCCATGTTTACCCAGAAAGTAAACTCCTCAACATATTTAGTTGAGAGGATCTAAATCAGATACTCCCTGAGCACTGCTCTCATAAGCCATGATTAAGGGCTATGGATGTCAAATTGGACACACAACTGTTAGCATCCAAATATTTTATCATCTCCTCCTTGAGACCTTGATACTATGTCTTTTGATTCCTAAATAAATGCTTTGTATATAAATTTTATGTACAAGAAGTGATGTATATAAAGAGAACTTGTTAATGAGAATATTGTGTAGACTGGTTGATAATATTGTCTTTTTGGTGACTAAGTCCCATACCTTTGGCTTACGGGATAATGAGAATAAAGGTACTAAATTGTGTTTTTCTGTTAATTTTGCTCTTCATAAACCAATCTGTTCAAATATTTCCCAGGTATCTGGTGCACTAGTAGAACCAGAACAGTTACACACCAGTAGGGATGTGAGCTTAATGGAGGGCACAGATCATCCCATAATATCTGTGGAAGAAACGTTGCACAGGCTTTGTATCCTTTTTAGAAAGCATGGAATCAAATGCTTTTATACACAGTTTTTGAAGAAATCTACTGGAATCTTTAAAGTTAATCACATGCATTCTGCCTTTGTTACACAGAATTGAAGGTGAGCAGCCTAGTTCCCTTGTAAAGACACATATGTTGTTCAGGTCAAAGAGTTTTGGACAGTAAGAGAGAGTCACTTCACCTCTTCTCACATGCAGTCTGGGAGTCCCATGTGTTTTAATGACAGTAACCCAGGGGGCTGCCTAGATTTGGCTGATCAGGTCTGAAAAGTCTGGAGCCCTCAGCACAGGACATGGACCTGTTGGAGTGAGTACAGAGGGCACCAGGGGGCTGGGGCACCTCTCCTAAGAAGACAGGCTAGACAGCTGGGGTTGTTCAGCCTGGAAAGGAGGCCTTGGGGACACCTTGTTTTGGCTTTTCGGTACTTAAAGGGGCTAATAAAAAAGATGGAGAGAGACTTTTTACATGGGAAGACAGTGGTGGGACAAGGAGAAACCATTTTAAACTAAAAGAGGAGAGATTTAAGTTAGATATCAGGAGGAAATTCCTTACTCAGAGTGTGACGCAGCAGCGCAGCAGGCCGCGCAGACAGGCCGTGGAGCCACACCCCTGGGAGTGATCAGGGTCAGGCCGATGGGGCCTGGGCGGCCGGAGCTCATGGAAAGTGGGAGGGTTGGAATTAGATGATCTTTAAGGTCCCTTCCGACCCAGGCTCTTCTATGACTCTCTGATCATTCAGATCCCATATAAATATTCCTTTGTAATTGAATTTCCTTAACAGCCCAAAATGAATGAAATGGATTTTATTTTTGATGAGGCTATTTGCATGTTCTAGTCTATTGGTGTAGACTATGTTAATTAATTAATTAATTAATTAATGTTAATTCAGTTCTTAAATACTTGTGACAATGTAATATTTTCAAGCATTTTCACCACTTAAATTACACAACAGCATACATTTCTATTCCCTCTGTTGCTCCTGTGAAATTGAAAATACATACGGAGGGAAAAACTGTAGGCACGAGGGCAAATGCAGTCTTCTATTGGCAACAGTTATCTTGCAGAAAGGTTTGTGAATGTGGTGGATTTGAGGGATTTTAACAAAGTCAGAAACTGATGGCACTGGCTCAAGCCAGGCACGATGCAGGCAGGTGCTGGACAGGCTTCCCCCGCTCAGCCTCTGCCAATGCACATCCCCATGACCCGCAGCGCTGCAGCTGTTCCCCTCCGTGCCAAGATGTGTGGTGGTGGGTTAGGGATTTGGAAAAACACAATCACTGCACAAGTACATTTCAGATCTCCAAAGGCAGTGAATGAAACCACTGTATCACTTCCAGTGCAATGAATTTTTAAATTCCTCTTTCTAAGACAAAAGCCTCCTGTTTTTCTGCAGGGCACTGCAGTGGGTGCCCTTTCCATTCTTCCTCTAACTCACTGTTATATCTTGATCTTTGCAGTTTTGCTGGAATATGATGATTTTAAAAATGAGCATATTTTTCTTATAGAAAGAATAATTTCCTTTGACCCATATTTATGAAATTAACAAGGTGAGAGAGGAAACATTTGAAACATTTGGAGGCAGAGTCCCTTTGAAGCAGTGATGAGCTCTCTGTGCTGTCAATGATCTAAGTGTTAAAAGAGGGGTTGCTGGAAAGAGTTATTTGTCTTATCTAGCCCTTAAAAGGCTACTCATCTCAATAACTGGTTTGATATATGTTTTATAGTACTGCAACGAGTCCTGAACAACTGTATTTTGAAAGAGATCTCAGGGTTTTAAATCTAGGGCACACTTTTCAGTCCTGATTCAAGAGCAGCCTTGTAGAAGAGATACAAACTTTAGCACATTGCTGGCAGGGATCTACAGGATCAAAGCTGTGAATTGACTGCTGGTAAAAGGGACTTATGATTATTTAATGAACTACCAGAAAGGCTACTGATTCATTGACAAGTATTCATATTCATGATCTCAATCTTTTTCAAGGACAGGATTTTAATTTACTGTTTTTTAAGCCAGAACTGAAGTGGGGCTTCTGAGGGTATATGGTAGATGGCCTGGGCTGTGCTGATATGCAGTAACCAGTTGTGCTGAACACTCATTTCCATATTTAAAATACTCCTTGGATCACCCCACTGATGTAGGTGACCTCCAGTTCCAAACATTTCATTTTTTTTCATTCCGGGATAAAAGAAAAATGCATTCCTTAACAGCACAGTTTTTACTCACTGCAGTTTCTCACTTTCAGGTTTAGACGGTAAGCAGACTTGGAATGACAACTTTGCTGCCCTTCAACCTGTCCCTTAGATAAGAGTTAGCAAAAAGTAAAATCTTGAAATGACTTGGGTTGGAAAAATCATTCAGTTCCAAACTCCCTGCCGTGTGCAGGGACGCCTTCCACTAGACCAGGCTGCACAGAGTCCCATCCAGCCTGTATTGGACACTTCCAGGGATGGGGAATCCACAGCTCCTCTGGGCAACCTGTGCCAGGGCCTCACCACCCTCACAGTAAAAGTTAGTTCCTAATATCAAATCTCAAACTGCACTTTCAGCTTAAGGCCATTCTCCCTGGTTCTATCACTTCATACCCTTGTGAAATGTTCCTCTCCAGTTCCCTCTGTAGGCCCCCATTAGGTGCTGGAAGGTGCTATAAGGAATCATGGGAAAGGGATATTTATTTGCAAGATGTTTATTTTCTTGAGCATCAGATCAAGCTGCATAAAGAAACCACCACACTCTTCTGCTTTCCCTCCCTCAAAAGAAACCCCATTCTGCACGACCAATTTTGTCCTTTCCCTAGAAAGAAAAGATTAATTTTTTTCCCTCAACCATTTGTTTTCACTTCTTTGATGAATATTCCATTTTATCATATTAATAAAGTATGGTTCCATTTTCTTCCTTTAAATGAAAGGAGAATTCTTATCGTTAAGGAACAATAAGCTTACTTAGAAAAGCGGAGAGGAAGAAGGAATTTCAGGATATTTATTTATTACACAGAGTTAATATTTTCCAAAAGTGGGACACAGGTTCCATCACAGGAATGGTGAGGGACATCTTAGCAATTCTCCAAAGTTCCTGGTTCTGTTAGTATCTTTAGTCACATGCTGCTTATTCTTGGGAGCTCTTTGCAGAAGGGTAACCATGCTCAGTAATGTCAGACAGTGTTTGTTGGGAGACTGGATCTGTCACTGAGGAAAGCAACAGCCTGTGTATATTTTCTGTATGTAGTAAAAAAGGAAAAAAAAATATATGTTGAAACTAGGGAATATTTTTGTGATCTCAAAATATGGAAGCAGGAATAGTAAAAATATAAGCAAATCCCCTGTTCTCGTCACCCCCCCAATAGAACATGGATTTTAGTAAAAGTAAAATAAAATAAAAACCCCTGCATAAAGACATAATCCTTATATTCTAAAAATATATCACATTTTGATGAACATGAGCCATTTTCCCTTGGGGAAAGGAAGGAAGCTGAGTGATACATCAAAAATCTATGCATTAAGGTGGATCAGTCCTTAAGAACTTGCAGGATGATCCCAGGAGGAATTTCTCAGAGTGGAAGAAGTTAGACCTTTAACCTTCCAAAGAAGATGTACAAATTTCAGGTTTGAATATGCTGCAGAGATGAGGATATTCTACTGCAATGGACACATAATAAGAGGAAAACTTTACCCTGGAAAGCTTGGGATCTTAGATGTATTAAAGACAAAGAATAGGGGGAAAAAAGGTGGCTTAATTGCTGGTATCCCACAGGTAGGGAGGGCTGCCCTCCTGACCCTGCTCAGTGCTCAGTCCCCTGAGTGACTGTCGCCAGATCATCCCCACGCTGGCTAATGGGGCATGAAACAAATGTGTCCTCTGGCATGAGCTCCTCCAGTCCAGCACCTTTTCTGGTGATGTTGGCTTGCTGCTGGCAGGACAGAGAAGCTGAACAGCTGTTGGATTCCTCTTTGTGCAGCTGCTCATACCTGGGTGTTTAAGGACTTGTGCAACTTCAGGGAGTCTGGATGTCTTTGGAAGTGCACCAAAACTGACAACCTATCAGTGCCGTGAAAGAGTTGGGACAAATTTAAGAAGGTAAATAAATATGAAGATCATTTACTTTCCTAGTTCTGAGTCTTTTTCTACAATGTGTTGATGTCTAGACCATTTTATCTGGGCACACAGAATGAACTCAATTCAATAGGCTTATTTATCCTCCTACTTTATGTCTAATATGGGCACATTCTTAGTTACAAGACCTCCAGCCAACAATGCCCTGTGGAGGTCTTGTGTACACAAAGTACTAAATAATGTTTCAAACTGGTTATTTTGCTTGACTTGTCTGAACAAATAGAAAAGTAACATTTTTAACCTTTTTTATTTAAGGAGATCTAGGCTTTCAAAATACCTGTGGTGCATGATGATATTACTGCAGACAGCAATGCTGAATGCTTCAAATCCCCCTGCTTAAAGAAGTGAAGAATAGTTTCTAACTTCATGAAAATTATTGAATCTCATTGTAGTATCTTTTGGAAAATCAAAGAATGGCTTTTGTCAACTAGTAGGTAAGCATATTTTTTCAACAGTTGTATCTAAGAAAATAGAATTTGATAACAATTTCACTTTGATGATTTTGTCCTACAAGACAAAATATCTGAGAATCTCCTAGAAATTCATAAAACGCTGAATACTCAGCAAAATTCAGCAATTACATCCATGAAGTGATTTTGAAAGAAAATGTTGACTAAAACCACAGAATAACTTCCTTTCATTTTAAAGCTTACAAGGTACTTTTAAAACTTTGCCTGACCACCAATGAAGTCAAAATGAGTTTACCACTAGTTTTAGTGAACTCAGGAATGTTATAAAATACTTTATTTACTTAAAATGAAATTAATGCTTATAGTTTACAATATGCAGCAGCTGTAGTGGCACTACTTTTTTGACAAATCTGATATTGTTTTTTAGACAGTCCAGGAAGCTTCACTGTCTTTATAGGATAATGTATAGGATAAGCTCCCCCAGCATGCTTACCATGCAAATCAACTCTCAGCCTGGCTATGAAATGTAATTAATAGTTACACATGGAAGATTACTGGAAGCACAAGACTTCTTTCACAAAAATGTCAATTAGAAGAAGAGTAATTTTAGAGGCTACATAGAATACTGTCTGGCGTAGATCTCCCACACAGAAATCAAGTTGGGCCAAGAAAAAGTTGGACCATCTGAAAATGCATAGATTTTATTGTTATAAAGGGAAGTCAGCGGGAAAGAAAATAACAGAGAAGTAAGATCCCTCAAAACTGCATTTCATTATCTCATTCAATTCCTAGAAAGTCATAATACTAGATGAAATTCATGTCAACTTCAGCAGTCCAAATCTTGTGCAGCCAATATAAGCTGGTGTTCTCTTGTCAAACCGTGTAGGAAACGGGCTCATCTATATTACCCATCTCTTCCTGCTGACTGTAGGGGAAACAAAGACTAACTTAGACTATAAACATAACACTAAGATGCCCAAAGACAGATGAGATAATGCTTTCCTTTTGGATTCTGTGAGCTGAAAATTCTGGAGCTACATTCATAAGAATATTTAATTATTTTCCTCTTTATTATACTTAACAATCAATAAAATCACAAGAAAAAAAATCTACCAGTTGAAGTGAGAACCTGTGCTGGCCCAGGATTTCTGCATTCATGTAAAGTTGCCAGTTAGAGATTTCTTATCTGTTGCAGCAGGAGATTATCACAGTTCCAGCTCTGCTCACGGCAAAGTGCAGCCTTAAGCACATGACCCAGGAACACTCTGTTCATCAGATGACATCAGCTGCCACTTTAGGCAATGCAGTAAGTGCATTAAAACCATGACGTATGCACAGACTACTTTAAAAAGTGGGATCAGCTCAGGTCTTATCAAAGCAGAGTTTTAAACCCTCGTATGTGAGGAAATCAGCACAGTGTACTTTTACACACTGAATAAAATCAGCCCCCCGACACTTAACAAGCTGCTTCAACTTGTGCATTAACACTGTAAAAAGAGTTGATTTAGTAACACTGAACTACAAAACTTGTGAAGCATTAACAGGTTATATTTTTCTTTCTGTAAATCTCTGCTAATCTTACAGCCAATGAACTGGTGGCTCAGCAGTAAGTAAACATGTCACTTGGGGACAAGTTATGTGAACCTATTGACAATCATGTTCTATCACTTGTTGCAATTGCACGTTAAGGAAAGCTCTTTTAAAATAAAGATGCCATTTATTGTGAGGCTAGTCACTAATTTTGTAGTGTGTTGGGTGACAGAATATTTGGTGATAGACCAGAAACTATGGCAAAAGCAAAGCACCAAAGCATTTTGTGAAATTAAAGATAGCCGAAGGGTTAATAAAAATTCCCAAAGAGGCAGCATATCATGAGGAACAATGAATACAGTATAACAGAGTCACTTCCAAGGAATTATTCTCCAGGACCCAACAAACACACATATCCCTGACAAACTAAGTGGCAGAAAAGCAGACAAAGAAATACAAGATGATCAATTAAAATTTAAAAATAAGCCCTGTTTTTTAGTACTTATAATGTAATCATAAAAAAAAAAAAAGAAAAAAAAAAAAAATGCTGGCAAGGTTAGGTTGATTAGCCAAGATTGGTACTAAAAAATATCAGCATGTAGGAAACACTCTGAAAGAGATAAGCCACAGTGAAGACATAAAATGCAGAATTTTCAAATCTGTTCAGATTAAGTTATTGCCTTCAATTACATGTATGGTTTCTGCTGTGTCTTCTGAAAACCATCAACTAAAAATAAGTCTATAGTATGTAGTTTATGTCTTTTAAGACCTTGGCTTTTTTTGAGTAGACTAAAGCCTGTACTTTTGCAGACTGGACTGTAGCATTCAGAAACTGGAGGAGCAGCTTGCAGTGGCCAGCATTGCTTTGCAACTTGCGTGAAGGTTTGGTCTTTTTTTTTTTTTTTTTTTCAAAACTACAACCATAACACGCAGCTATTTTTCCAGTTTAGGATGAGCCCAGCCCACAAAGATAATACTGCTCTGGGATCCCTACCCAAGCTCTCCTAATGATGGAGAGTGTTTCTTCAGTTAAAAGCTGTCTCTTATACACCCTGTCTACTTCACTAATTATCTTTCTCTCTTTGAAGAGACTTTGTCTCTTCTTTTTTTGCCATTCTTTACCAAGTCCCTGCAGAAAAATGAGGTTTGCTGAGACCACTAGAGCTCTGTTGCTGTATGCTATTTAGAGGGGATTGACTTGTGTTTCAGAACCTGAACAGCCAAAGGATTTAATCTCAAATTCTCGGGGTACATTTCAGAGTAAAAGTGTTGAAAACATGGCATTAAAGCAGCAAAGAAGGGGACCCAATTTAGAGGCAGGAAGCCAGATGTTAATTAATAAAACCAACATAACAGGGCTATTTGGCTTGCCGAGAACATTCTCTCAGCTGCCTGTTGTAGGCTGTTCCCCAGTTAATCAGTTCTGCTGCATTAAATTCTTTTAAAAGAAATTTTCTTCCCTGGTTGCCTAGAGCCCTCTTGAATCAAGCTGAAAGCTCTGTGAGGGGTGCTGAGCCAGGCCAGCGAAAGTAATTTATAGAACGTTGCAACTCTACTGCTACCTTCAGCAGTGTTCAATTTACATCTGCAAATGTCCCTGCCTGTTTCACACAGACAATTAAGCTCATTCTGTCAGTAGTGCTCACTCAGATGGCTCTAAGTCCAGAGCAGGGTGAGTTTTCAATTGTCAGGCTGAAGCAGTACAACCCCAGGCACAAGGACCCAGTAGTGTGGATATGACTGTTCTTCTTCTGTAGCTTCTGCCATACACGTATCATGTTATATCACTGCAAGTGTAAGTCACTGTTAAAAGCAAAATGCCTTAAAATTATAGAGCGCCATTAAGTTCCTGTCATTTAAATCTCCCAGGAACAGATTTCATGCTCCCTGTTATGTCAGCCAGAATCATGCATGTTTTCAGATATTCACTGAAGAGGAGTCAGACCGGCAAAGGCAAATGTAAAAGTTTATTCATCAGTAAAATCTTTATTAAACCATTTAAGTGGGTTATTTCTCTATCAAATATACTTTAGGTTATACTTCTATTAGGCTAGTGCCAAGAGATTCCTTCAGCTGTTGTGCCAGAGTAAGTGAGTGCTAGCATCAAAGAGACTTTTTGACCCAGAGGTTACAGTCTTAGCATATGTGTGTTTAAATATGCAGACTACCAGAATGTGGCAAATAATTTGTATATTCTTTCAGAATGTCATTGATAATAACAATGGAATAAAGTGGATTCTCTATTTTTCTTGAAGCAATGCTTCAAGAATTTTTTTCAGATATGTGAGTTGAACTTAACCTAAACAACTCTATGATTCTAATGGGAAGTGATGGGTTCTGAGGTATTCAGGGATCTACAGGCAAGACTAACTTAATTGTCATTGGATGTCATCCATGGGTCAGCAAAGTATAAGGCTTCAGTTACTCTATGGAATTAATAGTCTCAAATTATTGCTTTTCAAAGTTAGGAGAGAGGACGCCTCAAAGATGAAAAATAAAGCATCTGAGACATACAAACACAGGTGTAATTACAATAAAAGTGGAAACTGGAGAACACATGAGTACCCCCAAAGTAGTGGGATTTAAGATGCCCATTTTTTACCTGAGGATTTCATACTGGTTATCTTGGGCAGCTCCCTGCTTGGTTCTTGGTGAACCCCAGGCTGAGGTAGTGCAATCTCCCTGTAAATTACTTAAGGCTTCTCCACAATCACACTTTAGTCTGGACTGTGGTTTTCATAAATTGAGCCAGATGTTTATTGGCCTTTCTGGGACTAGATCCGGACTCTTCAATCAGATTCTGGTCCCTTGGATGACATTGTCATTACTGGGTCAACTGAGCTGATAAACTCAGTGATGCTTATGGGTCCCTTCCAGCTCAAGATATTCTATGATTCTATGATCTTTTATCAGCTTCCTGATTTTGCCTAAACGAAGTTTTTTCCAAAGACAAAAAATGGCAATGAGAAAAGAAACTCCTTCTGTTTATTAAAATTGGAATAAAACATTTGCTACACGAAGCTTTGCACAGGTGTTGGATAGTCAGAAATCTCAGTAGAAAGCTCTGTTGTGTCACACAGGGAGGAAAGGATGACAGTGAACTTTGATATGGGAGATGAAAACCTTTTATTTTCCCTTTAATGATTTCAAATTCTTAGGAAAAAGAACTGTGAAGGTGGAGGAAGAGCAGAGGTCAATACCTTTGAGCAATAAGATAATGTTTGCATGGTGGCTGGCAGGGGGCAAGAGAAACACGGAAAAGACAGTAAACATTGATGTTTATTTTAGAAAGGAAAGAAGAATTGCAGAAAATGTTTTATTAAATAAACCTGAAGCTGAGCAGTCTTAGACAGCCTAATCCGTGCACCTTTGTGTGGGCTTGAGATATGGCTGCAGTGACTCTTGCAGTGGTTCTGACCCAAAGCAATAAAATCAAAGAAGTGCCCCCATTAACTCCCACAAGCTTTGGATCGAGCCCCTGATGAATTGTGCAGCTTGCTGGCTTATAGCTGAGCTATGCTAGCTGTCAAACAACCAAAAAGTCTCTCCCCTGGGTAGCTTGGCATATAACCCTTAGGTATCCTTACAAATCAACATGGAGAATGACATGCAAAGAAAGGAAAACAGGCATTTCTGATGTCAGACACCATCCGTCTTCAATTAAGTTAGCTTCCGAAATGTTTCAAGTATCCAAACTCTTTTTGAAAGCCCAATTGACCCAGAAGTCTCCAACAAAGCAATCCTTAAAACCAGCCACATCGTTGGTTTGTTTGCTTGATGGGGGGTTCTTAATGCCATAAACCCCAGTGCAGAAGTTAATAATTTCATACATTATCACTCTGAATATGCAATAGAAAACTCAAGGCAGCTGTTTGAACTTCCCTTTAAAAGAGGACAGATTGCCTTTATTGTGTGCACTACTTCATGGCTTGTTTGAGGCCAGGGCAATTATGGGATGAATGACTTCCCTTTAGCTGTTGATGTGTAGGCTTGTTGTTGTGTGTGCATTGTTTTGGGCTTTTTGTTATTGGCTGTCTTTGTTTTGTTTTGTTTTGTTTTTAATGAAACTGGAAGCCATGTGATAAAGCCACACAAAGCTGACAGGTAATGATCAAAAAAGGGAATGACCAACGCTGACTTGATATTTTATTGTCATGTAAATAGAGAATTAAAATAATAACTACATTTCTGTGGAGGTCATTCTTACTGGTTTACCACTACAAGGGTGGGTGTGATTTTGTGCTTTCAAGACCACAGAGAAGAAGGCAGAAAGCTTGTCAAATTGTGCTGCTTTTTTTTTCTCTGTTGGGTTGCAATGGTCTTTCCTATGCGACATTTTGGTAGCTAATTAAAAAGGGGTTAATTTTTATTGACTTGTGCTGCTGATGACCTCATTAAGTTCATGAAGGCTTCATATGCTTCCTTCTATTTTTTTTTTTTTTCCTGATCTTTGAAATAATGCAATATTCTAGTTGGAAGATTATCCTTAAAGTAAAATTATACATGTGGGAATAAGGAAATTTCTGTAGAGTCTGACTGACTACTTCAGAGAGTCTTTCCAATGAACTGCTCTGTATGCAATTGCTAACTACTGAAGAAACAGAAGTCAGAGGACTGACTCTATTGCTCTAACAGATAACTATTTAAGAAAGTGCTTCAATGTGAATGAAAATGAGACACAGATGTATCTAAAAAAATAGTGCCAGTAAATATTTCATGTTGGTTTATGCCTGCGCTTTATGAGTGCTACAGCCATAATATAAGTGCAAGCTAAAAAATACATGTCTTGGAACTGGTAATGTTTCATGTCAGATATTACAGAGACTATGTATTGTATGGATGTTTGCACATAAATCTACTTAATATAATGTTGACAAACATTACCAGAAAATAAGTGCTGATGTATGTATCATACATGTCTAGAAGACTGCACTACTTTAGAAGGAATTAGAATATTCTAATTCAATTAATTAGGGTTTATGACAGAAACTTGAGACAAGTTATTTATTCATTGCCATGTTCTTGTTTATATGGTGAGAATCAAACATGGGAATAAAAGCACAAAACCATGCTTCTGTTATTAAGCCTCAGTGTTATTGCAGTGAGTTCAAATGGTGCTGCATTTCTGTCCTCCGGAATTTTAAGGCTCTTCACATTTGTTTAGTTCTTTAGGTGATAAGATACTTTCTGCACTGAGTAAAAGAAGAGAAATTCCAGTTCATTAGGATGTGTAATTATTCACTGCAAGTCATTTCAGTGGAAATATTGCCATTTTCCTTAGTATATCTGTCTTACACTGTTTCAGCAAACTCGAGCATAGATACACATGCGTGGTAGCTTCCCACAGGTCTGGAAGAACATATAGATACACAGCAAATAAGAGTTTCCAGCTTTTTAGACTCAAATCTTACTCTTTTTCCTTCAAGGCTACTGCTTTCTCTAGGGATTTCCCTCTGTTCCTGCTGCCATCTGGGACCCAGGCTCCTGTGCAGCCTGTGAGACTGCCCTAAGGACACCTTGCTGAGGCTCTCCTAAGATCAGATCTCACTGAAGATGCTCTTATTCCAGTATATTCCCAATTCTAATAAACTTTCCTCTACATGTTGTAGTAGGAGCAACCTGATGTTCTTGCCCATCTTACCTATGGGTTGTTAGAGCTACTTAATTAATTAAAGCTTCCAGTGAGCCTCAATCGAATGATCTTAGGTAAATATCTTATGAAATAAATTATTAATCTATTACATTTTTACATACCCTGTTGAATCTCTGACATATTCAGCCATAGAAAATATATTATCAGTTCTTTGTCAATTACTTCAATATGTTGTAACTATTAGAAAATATTTTTCAGGCCTTTTTGAGACCCAGAACAATGAACAGGAGTGTTCAGGACCATGTAAAACAACTCCTGCTTTGGTTTGGAGTCTTCTCAGATTCTGAAATTCCGTCAACATAAATTATGTAAATTATATCAAACAAAAAGGAAACATATCATATTCTGAACATACAGAGAAAGAATATTTGTATCAATACATGAACATACTTTTATTCTCTATAACTTACTTTTTGATTGAATATATTTGCAAAGATTGACAATATTTCATGAAAGGTTTTGTTTCATTGTCTACATTTTTGGAATAGTTTGGTTAAAAGAGTTGTGCTTCTGATCTATATTGCTGATATTTCCAACTGATCATTAAACTTCACTTCCTAAGTTTGATTTTATGTATTTATTCTGCTTTTCTACTACACACAGTGAAAAAAATATAATCTTGAATTAGGATCAAAAAAAATATTTTTCTATGCTAAAGCAAATTTAATTATTATCTTGTTAGTATGACAATACATATATCCTGAATTATTTTAAAGTTCTACCTTTAATGCAGATGTAGTAATTAAAAATGCTCATTAAAAGCTGTAGAGAAATCTTGGAAAGAGTTTAAAAAGCCTTTTGAGGTTTATTTGCATAATTAATTTTTAGAACTTTAATTAACAAGAATCTGTAATTGTTTTTTCTTCCCACTTGTGTTGCAATTTCCCATGTAAATACAATTTAGGAATTGCAATTCTCATTCTACCATAAAAGACTGTAGATATGGAAAGCACTTAAAGCCAATTGTGATATTGCAAAGACTAGTATTCTGGACATTTCTGATACTTCTTTTTTTTTTTTTTTTTTTTTTTTTTTTTTGTAAACTGTCATACATTTAAAACCCTTTTTTTTTTTTTTTTTTTTTTGCTTGATTAGAGCAATAGCACTGAATGATAACATATACTAAATATTACAAACCTTTATAAAGTTGTCTTCATTCATTCATCAAACCAATTTATTCATTATATTTGATATTTTAACTTATTTGGATTATATTCATAGGAATTACCTTTTAAAAAGCAAATTCAGAATGAAAAAGTAGTAAAAGAAATAGTACTGTCCTGGTAATATCTGCACTGCACCATCCACAAGAGGCTCTGCACAAGAGCCTCCTCACCATATTTACAGGAGTTTGAGAAGAGATACCTGACAAGCTTTTACCTTTCTTAAAAACAAACCATCCTGGGTATAGAATAACCAAAATGTCTTGTTGGAAGTCTCTCACATTTTATGAAGTTACACCAGAGAATCCCAATGTCAATAATCTGTGATAGATAAAACCAGCATTTACTTGTAGCTGCACCAGAACACTATTTTTCTCGTGGGTTTTAACCTAATACATGATATAAACATCTATACTTCTGACAAAAAATTAGTAGAAATGGAAAAACTGGTTTGACAGCTATTTAGAATAAGGAGTTTGATTTAGCTATGGTTTGAAGGAATATGAAAAGGTCAAGATCACACTTCTCTTTTCCCTTCCAAGATCACTTTAATGATGCACAATACACTGTAAGTTTAGCTTCTTTGTGATGAACTATAAGAATACAGTACAATGGGGATGTTTGTATTGCTCAATGTTTAATTCATTAAATACTCGAATAAATATGCAAATGAAGGGGCTTTCTATATTAGATGCCATAAATACACTTCAGCACTCTTAATCAAGGCATGTAGCCTTATATAAAGCTAAGAAAAACAGAGGAAGTTTTGGGCAAAATAATGTCCCTTTTGATGAAAATTAATTACAATTATTTTAAAAGGCAAAGCAGCACCAGTTCCTTTGTGCAGTTATGAAAACCTGTTTCTACTGATATGAAGACGTGGGGTGCAAGAACCATTTTAACAACAAGGATTACAAGTGCCACTTTTACCATTACAGGTAATGGTGAAAGTGTATATTCTAAGCAATATTTTCAATGTAGGATTATTGTTAGTGGTTTCTATCTTTTTTTTTTTTTTTTTTTTTTTCATTTCAACTGGATGTTTACAAATTGGAACAAATAAATTGCCACCTGAGTTTCATGGGCTGCATTTAGAATCCTGTAAAAATACCACAAGAAGTAAGTTCACCCTCTTGTTCTTCTAATATTTTTATTAATATTTTATATATTGTTTCTCGGTATTGTTCTTACTGTTATTCTTGTTAATAATACTAAGAGACTCTGATATAATAAACAGTGAATGTAATAGAAACAGAAAATATTTTCAATAATTCACTGCTGAAGTTATTACTATACCTGCAGGCAAAGGAGAAATTTCAGTACACCTCAGCAACTGACAGACAGACTGTGGATAAAAGTTCAAAAAGACATGTGAAAAAGCCCATATTTCTCAAGAATTCTTCCTCAAGCCAGAAAATATAATAACGAACCTAATAAATAAATTAAAGCCTAACCAACCTGGTCTGACCTCGTTGCTGACCCTGCTTTGAGCAGGAGGTTGGACTAAAGACCTCTGAGGTCCCTTCCAAGCTGCATTATCATACATTCTGTGATGAGGGTGTATTTCTATGAATATGTTTTAAACTGCTCATGTGCTTCTAGCATGCTCCAGTGTTGCTGAAAAGCTTGCAAAGAAGGCAAAACAACCATGTCCTAATTGTAAATAAGTATGATAGATCTCACTCCTGAAAGATTTTAGCAGACATTTCCTCAAGCAGACCAGGTGTTTTGCTGCAGCTCCCATGTGTGGAACTTTACAGCAGTTTCTAGACAATGATAAATGGAAATCTTACGGCTGTCTTACAGGAGCACAAAAATACCTCAGTGTTCAGTGCTAAACTGACTTGTCAGCCAGTGTTAGACAATTTTTTGTATAGAAAGGAATCTTAATTTTTCACCTCTCATTCCTGTAGGGATAAAAGTAAATGGCCCCACCCATTTCAACCTAAGAATTACTACAAAATTGGGTTGGTATTACCAACAGTAACAATGATCATAAAAGCTTTGTAGGTGCATCTATTTTTAATGGCAGCAAGGAATGGAGAAAAAGAACAATTATTAGTATTATTATGGTTGTTGTTGTTTCATTGTTGTTGTTGTTGTTAATGATATTATTACTGCTGTTAATTCTTTTTAAATGTTAACTTGGAGAAGGGTGACAAAATTAAGGACTGGAAAAAAAGTCATCTGCCTTACTATCTGAAAGATATAAAACCACACTGATTACTGCAGTATGCTACCAACAGCTATCAGCCTGGAATCATCTAGTATTTTTCTGTTTGACACTTGGCATTGTGCTGCTATAGCAATTGTCTGAATTACTTTTTTTTTTTTAATTATTGACTTGTAAATTCATGAATGATGAGGTCAGAATGGGCCATTAAGCATCTACTGAATAACAGTGCTTTGGCACTTTCTGTATCACAGTGACAGCTTCTAACTGAAGCTAATAAACTTCACTAAAATTCCTAGAAAATTTTAGACAGTGGTACAGCATACGCTCAGTTATTTCAAATTTATTTATCTATTTGACTTCAGGTAGATATTTGCATCTCACCTAATTTTCTAGTCTTTTTTTTTTTTTTAAACTGAGAGAAATAGACACTTGTAATTTGCAATCCATTACCTAGAATAAAGGTAATGATCTAATAGTGTAAACTAGATTAGATCAATCTTTTCTTAAAGAAGGACCTGGTGACTAGCACAAATGCAGTCATCCACCCTGCAGACATTCCACACAGTGAAGGCTTTCCCCTGGTAGGCTGTTCAGTAGCTTATCTTGGTTGCTTAAATTTGTTATAATTTATTCCTCTTAGCCTTAACATTCTAGTTAAAGTACACACTCACAGAACAACTCCCACTGAATCAGCCTGTTCTTGGAGATAGGCCTCCCTCAATGTCTGCTTTTATCAAAAGAGTCTACTGCTTTACCTGGCCAGTAAGCTACAGAAAGGTCATGCCATTATCTATGTTTAGCAATAGCCTGCTGATTACAACATATTCCTAGAAAATGTGACTTTAAGGACCTTTGCTGTCTTCAGATTTGGGAGTTTTGATCTCATCATTCAAGGGACTGTCCTTACCAAATGCTCTTTGGTGTCCTGACCAAGGACATACTCCTGCTCCATTCCATCTTTCCTCCCAGAGCTGGAAAATCAGAGAGTATTTAAAAAGTCTTAGAGTAAAAGACAAGGAGAAGGTAATCTGGTTATATTTTTCTCTTTAGACTTGCCCCTTGAAATGCGAAATATGCTTTTCTGACACAAAAACCTCAAAAAAGCATGTTTCCCAACCCTGTGCAGGAACTCTAGCTACTACACTGTTAAAGAAATACGATGTTATAAAAAATGCTATAAAAAGATGCTGTTATTTTAGTATTTTCTTTAAGTGAGCTATTCCATGAACAGACAGACACATAACTGTGAGGCTTATTGGAGAACAAATCTGACAGGCAGTTCTGGCTGACATCCACAGGAGGAAGAAGGAAGTAGTGGGTGATGTGTGATCTGATAGAGGGAAAAAAACAATGAGTATGCTGGCTAAGAGTATTGAAAGGCTTTGAAAGTGGTAATCTGGTACACTGAAAACCAGGATGTGTTATACAACAAGGGGATTTAAAAATTGCGTAGTCCTGGTTTGGAAGTTGAGAATAACTCTCAGTTAGTACTGGTATTGCAATGGTGACACAAAGTTATGCTTCTAATTCTAGGGAGACTAAATCACTACAAAATCTGGTCCTAAATGTGCCTCAGCAAGACCCTGTTCTTACAGGTTCAGAAGAAAGGCCAGGGTATACTTGGGCAAAGATCTATCTGGGTCTAGACATTTATGCAGCATCTGTCTTGCAGCAAAGCTACATGCAGTGCAAATGATAAAAGAGGGGATGAATGAACCTGTGCAGTTAAGAACTTCATAACTTCAGTGACATCCCTCCTTCCCTCCCTGAAATAATATATACAAAATAGTATAACTGAATTACTGCACAAATCTCATTGAGCATTTGGTTTCATATTGGCTCATAGATGGGCAAACCAGGGCAGCCAGGGTGAATTCTGTCTCAGTTGGCAGCTAGCAAAAATGTCCCTGTGAACTTGTTATGACTTTATTCCAAATACATCTTTTCCTAATGCACAGTTCACAGGGTCATTGTATTCTAGAACACTTCTGCTTTTGCAGGTAGTTTTGGACATTTGCACAGGAATTAACACAGTCTTTGAGTGAGCAAGAACTGCCATTCTCATTGCCTCCATTTTTTAAATTGAAAGACTGTATTAAAACATCACCTTTCATGGCTTTTATGCATCTATTGTCCTGTGCCTTTATAATGTAAATTATTTATTTGATTAATACATTTGCCAGAGAAGCTCAGCAATTTTAGCAGAGTGATTCTCTTCTGAGACTGAGCAGACTGAAAACAAAACCTCCCAAAGGCCTTGGTACTGAGGTTTGTGGTCCCTTTGTAATACCAGATAACTTTCTGTCATTATAAATTCCTCAGTAATCTTGCAGTAACTTCTTGTTTTGAAGCAATCAAGTCTCTTTTGAGTAAAACTTATGACTCCATGATAAGTAATAATCTATGTTATTAAAATAACATTAAGTTGAAAACCACTGTTTCCCATTAATGACCTTTTGCAACCCATCCTTTGCCTAAATTACTCTCATCAGACCATTTCTTCCAGCTACCAGGGGGAGTGGGTGTGAAGGGAGTCAGTCAAGAGCAACCTCTGCAGTTTAATGATAGGAATCTTCTTGATAATCTAGCAGTTCCCAGTGCCACGCTGCTGAGCACTGACAGTGGTGAAATACCACATTGAGGGTTATAGGTAAGCTGCTGCTTAACCATGGTTTTACCCTAAGAGTTTAAGAGACATTGTGGTTTGTTGCAACAACACCAACCTAAATAATTTATCAAAAAGCAGCCTATTTTAGAAAAAACTTTTGAATGTTTTCTAAATCAAACTCTGATAGGCATTGCCTTTGTCCCTTGTGCAGCCTGAAACGGACCTCTGGTGCTGCTCACTTAGAAAGCACATTGGGACTGTCAGCATTGTCAAATATTTGAGCCAAATTGATCTTGGCCATTGACAAAATTAGATTTACATAAAGAATCAGTTAATTGCCTGTTGTCCTTTGTCAGGTGAATGAATCCTGGAATGTGGTCCTAAATAAACCAGGAGGGTTGGAAAAATCTGTCCCTGCATAGAATTGCCTGTGCTGAAGCTCATAATTCTTGTAATGTTCCATAGTCTGAGTTTTTGTATCAAATGCAGAATTAATTTCCTCATGGGTAGTGTTTATACAGCCTATAACATAATAAAAAGCCTTACAGGAGCTGACAGAGTTACCTATTCACCTCAGTCAGGTTAGGCAAACATTATAGGAAAGATATGCCCTGGAACCACCATAATTTAATGTTGGCTGATCTGCTCTTTGATTTTAACAACATCTATAACTTGACCTGAATTTGTAATGTGCACATAAATTGTAAATTTGCCATGAAGTTATCCAGCAATTCCATAATGAAAATTACTTTATTTTAACCATCAACCCTCATTGAAGGGAGCTGCATTTGTAGACTGCCTTGTGAAATGTTTTACTATATTTAAACCATGAGCTTCCAAGTCTCCATCTTCTGCAGATTTTTTTTTTTTAATGGAAAATAGATTTGAATGTGATAGATCTGACTCTTAGAGTTAAATTAATGAATTTCTTATTTTAATGCCTATAATGTGCCAGTTTATACAATGGTAAATACACGTATATCAGTATGACTGTGGTATGTAACCTATACAGAGTCTCAGTTTTAGTCATTTGTAGTCCCTAGGCACCTGCATCTCTATTTCCATCTGCCTGAAAGATTTTTTAGCAGTTTTGTGTCATGATTAAACAAAAAGCTTGTCTGAGTTCACAGGTAAGGTAATCCTCTCTCTGTCTCATGCTTAAGTTGTTTCTGTTAATGCTCACTGGTCCTGCTCTGGTGAGCACCCTGAGGATGCTGAGGTTGCTCTGAGAGCCTGTCATCTGGGCCAGACTGCACAAAACTGGAGAATTTCTGTCTTTGGTCTGTAACTGATGGTCAGGACACTGACAGTGGATATGGGAGATTTGCATTCAGTTCCTTTCTCCATCTACACAAACGAGATGAACATCTTCTCTCTGGCCTCTTAATAGAGGGTTGTCAGCTCTCCTGACAGCAGGATACTCTCTGGAGTGATGCTGGATGCATTTTGGAAAAGCAGTGGGGTATAACAGCAGCATCAGCTCACTATTCTCACTGCTGTGCTTTGCTGCTGAGTTTCTCCATCCACAGGACACTTCAGTGCTACGGCTCCAGCACATCAGACAGGAGACATGGCATCACAGAGTCACAGAAAGGCTTGGGTTGGAAGGGACCTTGAAGAGCATCCTGTTCCAGCCCTCCTGCCATGGACAGGGCCAGCTCTCACAAGATCAGGTCACTCAGAGCCCCATGCAACCTGCCCTAGAACGTTTTCAAGGATGGGGCACCTACAGCTTCTCCAGGCAACCTGTTCCAGTGCCTCACCCCCCTCACAGTGCAAAGTTTCTGCCTCATGTCTAATCTATACCTAATCTCAAGTCCTTTTCAAAGGGGATGTAGACAGGAGTCCAGAGGAGAAGAGTGAATTTGACAAAAGCATCACCTATGAGGGAAGTCTGAAAAGACTGGAATGATTTAGTATAAAGGAATGAAGATTGAAAAAATTTTATAAGATAATAAGTAGCAAAAAAAGTTGGATTTTTTTACTACATCTGTTGTAAATAGTGTAAAATGCAGCAAGGAACATCTAGCTTGGAAAGAGATTTGTTTATTGGCAGGGATTTTTAAGCACTGAAACAGAATTTATCAGAGGCTGCAATAGTGTTAAAGAACTGCTTAGACAATCTTTGGGGATTGTTAACTGTTGCTGCATTAGGCCAATATTTTTCTCATACAGTCATCCATCTCTAAATGACCCTCCAATCCTTGTGGTTTTGTCACAACATCCTAATGTGCCTCTGTAAAGCATCCAAAATGCTATGAAGTTAATAACACCTGAAATAAGTACCTAAAATAGGTGTATCAGTACTTCAAATGTAATGATGTTATTCTTGTGAGCCCTGTATGAAATGCTGGTATTGCCTGTCTCTCCTGGGTAGGGAGCTAATGCAAAAATGGCTTTAAACAAAAAGAAATTTAAATTATATATACGGAAGATATTATTTACTGTGAGGCTGGTGAGACACTGGAACAGAATTCCCACAAGAGTCCTGGACACTCCACCCCTGGAAATATTCAAGGCTGGGTCAGATGCAGCTTTGAGTATCCTGGTCTGGTATCACTGTCCATAGCGGAGGGGTTGGAACTAAGTGGCCTTTAAGGTTCCTTCTAATCAAACCATTCTATTATTCTGTGATTCCAATCAAGAGTGCTAAGAAGAACTGTGAATTATATTTGCAAGTGGAATTCAAAAGTTGAAGGTAAAATAAGCCACTCAGAATTATTGGAACAACTCAGTGAAGACTGGAATGTTTACATGCAGAGTGTGCTGTCCAAAGACTTTAGTGAACAAGAGCTGCTATAATTTATATGCATCTGAGGCTCTTCTCTGGAAAAAAGAACACTTGCAATTCAATACAGAACAAAAGAAAAAGGATCAAATCCTACTCATATTGCCTGTACATCTCACCAACTGGAAATATTTACCAAAGCATGTCACAAAGAAAGTTCTTTCAAACACTTGATACTTCCCACAAATCCAGAACAATCTAGAAAGTTTGTTCTTGAATAAATGAGCTCTGGAATATCTGAATGCATTACAGATATATGCACAATCAGAACAGGATGAACAAGTAATTCCTGCACTCATCCAGAATGCAGGATGGAGGTCACCTGAATTTAGTTAATTGGTACTACATATAGGGGAAGAGAAAAAGATGAAAATTTTTCTTTACTTTAGCAAATTGTGACTATAGCAAAGCATAATGGCTGGATGATTCCTTAGGTAAGAGAAAAACCTTCTGAAACTTTGCCAATTAAACATATCACAATGAAATCACACTAATGGTTGTTTCACATACACGTCTATCTATCTATCTATCTATCTATCTATCTATCTATCTATCTATCTATCTATCTATCTATCTATGATATATATTAAATGGAATATTCCATATTATTGTGACTTCTATATGGCAAAATATTTGCTTTGTTTAATAATTGGAGTCCTAGATGCTTAACTAACACAAATACAATGACAAGTTGCTGTTGTCTAAGGAGCAAGGTGAATAAAAGATAAAATAAGCATTATTTAAGAGAAAATAAAAGGACCTGACAAAAAGCAACAGGCTCTTTTTAAACCTTCACTTTAAAAAAATAGCAAATAATAGCCACCAAATCTGAAGGGCTGGGTTACAGAAAGCAAACTGGGAAATGTTCTTAGAAAATGATAGACCTGGATTCGTAAGTCAGAATAGTTTACCAGTCATTTGTCACTTGAGACTTGCTCAAAACACAGCTTGTTCAGAGCTACTAATTGAATAAACCTCACTGAATAAACTGCATTTATTTGAAAATAAGGTGTTCATATCACACTCTTCAGAACAGTCTTTTCACAAGTGATCTGTTTATGGCCTTTCTAATTATGGAAATTACCCCATTACACTTCATATAAAATAATTTTGTACAATCATATCCTCTTTCCAGTTCATACCAAATATTTCATAGGCCTTTCATGTCACAAGATTAAAAAATGCTTGAAGGATTTCATTTAATACATGATCTATGTTGACTATTTGAGCCATCATGAAAATGAAAAGCATACAGAAAAAAGAGTACAAAAATAAAACTAGAAACTATGTAGTAGATAATGGAGAGTTATTCATTCAACATGTAGTTTGTATCTTACCAGCTGCAGGATTCATAGTCTTATAAAAAAATATTATCTATGAGTTAAATATTTTGAATGTTTTAGGAGTCTACCACTATTTATACATGCATGTTCATTCACATGTGAATAATTGAAGTTTCTTCTCTAGAGATTTAGCTACTAAAACAAGTCAGTTGTGGGAAGAAGGTCTCCAACACAGACAAATTCTTTAGTAGATGAAAAAATAACCGCAACATTTTATGGTTATTTACCAAAAATACTTAAATAACACTTCAATGTTAAATCTTCAAAGAGCTACACTTACAGTAGCTAATTGGTCTATGTACTTCTGCTTTGTTGTACAATAGGCAAATATATTTATACTATGTGCACCCTGGATATTTTTCTTTCTCTGACAAAGAGTGTTTTAGACCAGTATTTAAGTGATGACAAAGTAAAGAGAAGCAGAAAATATAAAAAAATTGCCAAAGTTACTAGCTTTGAGAATAGCATCAGTTTCTGGATATTATGCATGTGAATTTAGGATCTGAATGATCCACTGAGTTGTACAAATCTATAAACTGTGGTCTTATTTTGAGTGGAATTTAAGTGTGTCAAGAGCAGTTGCTGTTTTCCTCAGGAATATAATGCAGGGATGTATATACTAACTTAATGTATACCTAGGCCAGAGACATGGTTGCAGAATTCATAAAGAAGATACAAGGATTCAGACTAAAGGAATACAGGAGTTATTCTCTTTTAGTAGAACTGGCTGGAAAATAAAAATTTTATGTCTGAAAAAATGCCTGCCTTTTTTACTAACCCAGTATAGAAAACTAAAATGTCCAAGAGAGTTCAGCAATTCATCTTGCCTTGGGGTAGGAGAAAGTGGAGGCAAAGCTCTACATTCTGCCTGAACTAATCTGCCACAGTCTCAAAACCTCCACATTCTAAAGGAATGAACCTGACCTTGAAACTACAGGATCTGGGCACTGCAGTGAAAAGTTGGATCTGATTAGACCCCATATACTCTTTAAACAAGCTAGCTTGAGTTCCAGCAGTTATGTCACCTCAGAAAAATATTTATCCCAGGATCTGGGATAAATGCATGGGTGCTATAATTCTGCAACTAGCTGCAGCCCTCCTTTTTTATGTAGTCATGCCTCAACATCTGCTTTGCACCAGGCTTTTTTCCCAAGCCCAGTGGAGAACTTTCCTATGAAGTGCTCATTATAATTAACAATTTTCTATATGCTTGAGAACATTGCAGGCATGTAGACTTCTACACGTTCACTTTGCTGCCTTCCAGGTCAGATAGTTCTTCTATTTCCTTTCAGTTATTGTAGATTTGGGGGAATTAATAGCTTTGAATGGGATATTTTGTATAACTGTGGTTTATGTAAATATAAAAAACCTGTGGTTATCATGAATAACAGATGTTTGTCTACAACATTTTTCAAAACTTGTTGCAGAATCCTGTCTTGTCAAGGCTTTGTGAGAACAGGTTAGATAGACAAACATCTGTGAATGATGGGACAGATATTGGAATCTGACATAATTCCGAATGTTGGGCTGAAATTAGAAATTTTCAACTATTTTTCATTTGTGAGCTCCTAGACTGGAGATCCAGAAATATCACAGACTTTACTGATGTAGAGTATACAGGACTTGATCATAGTTACCTTCCACAGATCCCTTCAAAACAGCAAACATTCACGTCCGACTAGAAATTAAAAGCTGTGAACTGTGGGAAGGTCTTTTGTAGACCCATGAATCAGTGGTTCTGTAAAACCCCTGGACTTTGCCAGGGATTTTATTTTTTTCCTTTATTTTTTATTTAACCCACATGAGACAGTCCGGGTGACACAGTTCCACAATGTTTTCTGCGGCAGAACTTTCTCCTGCAGTTTCTCCTGCCACTGTAGTTAATCCAATAACCTCCCCTCCGAATTTATTAACAGGGAGAAACTGACATGGGAGAACCTATTGCTCCCCTGGGAAGGGAGATTTTATTAATTTTGAAATCAGGTAACTAGGGAACAATGACAAAAAACAGCCCATGGTTCTAAGCTGTGTGAATTTTTTAAAATGTTGCTTACTTTTGTATTCTCAGTAGTCACTTTAATAAATAGCTATAAAACCAATTAATATACTGCAATAAGATATCATAATACAAGTGTACTTAAAGCCTGTGTGAACAATTGCTTTTCCGGCATGTAACAGCTTGTCTACACCCTGTAACACTTTGTTAGCTGATCATTTTGACTGGGCTGCTTAATTTGGATTCCGCTGATGCCTAAAAAGAGGGATATGGACTACAGTGTTATGGACTACATGGCTTCAAACACTTATCCATGAAGATAAACCAGTTGTTTCTTATTAGAGCATAGGGAACAGGGATAGAAATACAGAAATGGATTGTCACTATTTATTTAGCTGTAAAAGCTGAAAGTCCACATATTAGGAAGCTATTGACTTCAAAAAGTTCAAGGCTAAACCTGCTGTAGTCTTAGTAAGTGTTTGTTAGTTAGTCTGGTTTTTCCCAATATATTAACTGTAAAAATACTCATTCTATTACAATTTCTTGTAATTGAGTTTTCCTTTTTTTTATTGGTTTTGGTTTTCTTGGCTTTTTTATTTGGGTGGCTGGTAGTTTTGCTTGTTTGTTTTGATCTAATTTTTTTAAATTACCTTTCAAAATGCAGTAAGTTGTACTCTTCTGCTTTATAATACTTATGAACTTTGAGAAATACAGTGAATAGAAGAGCTTTTGAAATGCATTTTTAGAGGAGCATCAACTGATAGAAAGAGAGACAATCATGACAGAGACACAGAGCAGAAGAGGGTCAAACAGCAGAGACTAACAGCAACAGAATAAGTTGTAAGCTAACATGATCACTTACAACCACACTGCTCAGCAGCAAAATATTAATCTTTGTGTTTGTCGTTCCATTTCAGGTCAATTTACCCAAAATTAAAAGTGCCATATTCATAAAGCACAAGGAGGTGAACTACATATTTCCAGAACAAAATTGAGCAAAGTGCTCTGAAGAGTCAATAGTCGCCAAAGGAAATTTGTGCTGCAAGGTTGATCAAAAAGGATCAGAACTGCCTTTAGAGAGGCAAGTTCACAGGACTCACTGGGACTCGAGAACTGCTCTGGGAAACACAACCTAGTTAGGACTGTCAGTCAAGGCTGGAAGATCCCATGCAACAAGGCTTCATGAGGATTTGCCAAACTACAGGGCATATAATGTTGGTACCCTCTGACTAAACCTAAGGGTTCACACCTCAGTATGCATTCACTTCTATATTTGTTTTCATCATCAAGACATGGCTGAATTTATAAAGTGTCCTTTGAAATCTACCAACCACAAAGATGCTCCTTTGTCTTCCTTCTGAAATGTCCTCCATACTTGAAAGAGTCCTGATGTTGGGTAAGTTAAACCTAATATTCTGCAGTGCATCCGTGGTGTTTCATTTTCCTCGTGTCATCTGAGTGCATCCCTTTTTGCATTCCCACATGCTGAGGGTAGGAGACCATTGTACTACAGCTCTCAGTGTTAGTTTTACTCAGCAGTTTTCACAGAATTAAAGGCAATATCAAAGTAAGAACAATATAAACTATCACTACCCTGTTGACATCTTTATATTAGAGAAGTCATAGCAAAGACCCTCCTAGTGTGTCAACAGTTTTTTCGCTTACACCTGTGGACAAAACTCTTTACACTGATGCAGATGTTAGGCAGAAATATTCAGAAGCTAATATACATGCAGATGACCTAATTTTTCATGTCTCTAATTTTTTTTCCATGCATTTTATTATCATTTTCCCTATGGCATTTTACTAAACAAGAATTTATTTTGCAAATCTTAAATATTCTGCTTTTCAATTTATTGAATTATTTCTTACTATTTAAACAGTGTACTTCAGTCCTTAACTGGGTAATTGTTCTTGATATAATGTTATTTTATCATGTGACTAAGGATAAGATATGTGGTTTTATGCTACCTCCATTCTACTACCAGAAAAGTTGAAGAAAATTTATATCAGATCCAAAGTTTATTTTTCTCTGGTGGGTCCATTTATTTAATGTCCTTAAACCTATGTCAAAGATTAATTTAGCCCTATTATTTTTTCTACTGGTTTTTACAAGTATTTCCAGACTTCAAGCAGTCTAACAATAAGATGATATTCATTGCTAAGGATGTTTCTTCTCAACTGGGACTCAAGTAAATTTTGTAAACATTTCCCATGGCAGCTCCCCAAGGTGTACACAAATGGTAATCTAGAATGGTTATTTTCCAACTTTTTTTGTTTTTTTTATCTTGAGCCTTTTTTCATTGAACTAATTTAATCAATTTGGAAAGAAGTTGCTTTTAAAATGAGGGAAGTTGTAGGTGCTTTCAAGTGTCTGTTTTTGGATCACATATGAAAGAGGAAAATAAACTATTATGTTTATGTTTAAGACTCATTTAGAAACTGCTTATAATAGCATATGCTAAAGATGATGAATAGCTAAGAGAATGGGTCATGTAATTATTAGAAGAAACCACACGTTGTCTCAGAGAATTTAAACCAGCAAATTGAAGTCAGCCACAGTCAGCCTACTCCAGGGATTTGCTCTGTGGCTCTGATGAGACCTCTGTTCAGCCACAGCACTGCTGCTGCTCCCTGATTCCAAGGCAGCACACGCCCACTGCAAACTGGCCCCTGGGGTTACTCCTGTCCTACATGCTATTTATGAATGCAGTCCGGCATTCTTTTGCTAGACTGTGTATTTCCAAGAACGCGTGGCTCTTCTATCTTCAAAAGGTGACTTGAAATAATATGTTGTGAAAGTCTGAAAAAAACCCCCATAAGGTCTTTGGAGAGGACAGGAGTTTAAAAATATCTTTCAAACAGCAGGAACATTTTAAGATAAAATATTTCAGACAGCTCCTCTTTGTTGTTGAAACCGCACATTCCAATGTGAATTATTGGGAAGAGGCAAGGTTGTGGATACATTAGAAAACATGCAGGATTTTGCTTTTAAAATTGCCAATAGCGAGACAGGACAAGCAAATAGGCTCTGATTAGTGGCACACAGTTTTCTGTTATATCTGAAAGTATATCTTTAATTTAAAACAAACTTCCTGCCAATAATATTAATCTTTCTATCGAGTTTCCTTTTTGAAAACACATGGTAGTGATATTTGGCTAGACAGAACATCAAATAAATGGAATATAAGTTCAGATATTCACTGTCATTTAAGGTTTCTTCCAAGATTTCCCTTTTGTCATACCACCTGTAATTCACCTAACCACTACCACTAAAACATTTCATACTACATATCAGCACTCTCACAGTAACTTTTTGGGACAATGAATAAAGGAATCTCGATTAACTTGGAGAGGAGTTGGTTTAGGGGTCAAGACAATGATGGAGAACTTTGTTTTCTCCACAATTAATTTGTTGACATTACTGTCATGATTAGTTGGATTCTGTGACTGAAAGATCAGGAATGGGAAATACATATATATATTGCAGATTTTGAACTAGCTGATTTTACATTGACAAAAGCCCATTATATTAAAGTGTACAGCCATACAACCATGGAAAAAGTGTGAGAAGTCAAACCTTAACTCTTAATTTCTTATTACTCTGAGTTATGCTTAAGTGGTACAGAAGAATGAAGGTTCTCCACATGTTGCTTTGTTTATTGTACAGTTTGAAGCAGTGGCTAAAAGTCACACTGTCATTTCCGTTGTAAATCTGCGATGCAAGAGGAAAAACTGCTGTCTCAGAATTGAAGGCAAATGCATCCAAAGTTCAGGTCACCCTGTGTCTTTGTTAACTCATTTAGCAAACTACAGAATTAAGGATGAGTTGTGTCTTGGGAGCATCCTGCCCAATGAATGCCCTCTTCTTAAGCATTATTTATTCTGCTACTGTATCACAGTCAGTTATCTGTGGCTGTGCTAACTCCCTTTATTCATTTTAAAATTCACTTCTGTGGTAATGCAAAGTGATGCCAAGTTAACCACAACTTCTGTGTGTTCCCAGAATAACTATACTAACAAAGATTTAGAGTAATCTCCACTGAAATTGCCCAAGGCATTCATTGTTCAAACTTTCTGGGTACATCTATATAAATTAGTACAGGGATGGTTGAAAGCCAACAAATTGGGTCCAAATGCTGAATTTTATTCATGTGTTTCCTCGCTGAAAGGAAGATGAATTTGGTTTTCCTCTACCTTCTGGAAGTTTGGAGATCAGTGTTACCTTGGCAAGCAGATTCATGGTTTTGCAGTGATGCTAGGACAGGTTAGGTTTACTAATCCCAAGACTTTGTGAGGAAAATACTAGTCTTTCCAGGACTACAGACAGGAAGATGCCATGGGAGAGGGTAGGTGACTATGAGAGTGAATAAGGGGCAGAAGTGGACAAGCAGAAGTAAGTGCCAAGAAGAAACAAAGGAACTGTCTAGGAAAACGGTGTGAGGAATGTTCCTGGAGAATATGGCCTCCAGGACCACAGAGAGGGCACACGGTGGAGTGTAGGAAAGAGACACCTATAGTGTAGGTAGTTCAGTAAAAATATGTCAGAATGTAAGAGGGCTGAACAGACCCCAAGTTTGGGTGTCAATGGCAGGAGATGACTAGATGCATACTAAGGCTGAGACAAGAAAGAAAGGAAAGATAGATTTTTGTACTTCAAAGAAAGAGACATAGAATAGCATTTCTCCAGGTAATAAATACCCTTCACATCATATGGAAGTCTGAAATGCAAAATCAGGGCTGAATAACTTAATTCTGCTCACAAAATAGTATTTTGCAATGAGAATGAAATATAGGTTTTTCAGTTGCCTCCCAAATTCTTGCAGTTTCAAGCAGAACAGAGTTAGACATCTTCCATTTAAAATTTCAGTATATTTTTCTTCCTCCTAAACATAATTTAAATGTTAGGTCATCTTACACTGTTTATTTCTAGCTGTATTCCTGGTGCAAATTCTTTTATGTATTTGTTAATCCCGGCGTGGCCTTCTGCACTGGCTCACAATTCTTGGAATAAATCCAAGATACACTGTATTATATATGCCACTTCTAGAGAAAAACTCTTTACAGCCGGGGGAAAAAAAAAAGGAAAAAAAAAAGATCACTTTCAATTTGTGTTCAAATTCTTCTGTCTTAATTAGCTTTGTTTTGTGGCTTAAGGAACCAGATTTTACTCCACTAATTAACAAGGCAGACTGCCTTATCAGCATCATTCTTCTCTGTGTATATTTAAGCATTGCTGAGCTCTGCAGTTTTGTAATCTGCAAGCTTTCATTTATTTTAGAGTTTGTTACAATTATATTATGCAAATTATTAAATGCAAATATTGTTATATTATCAGTTAAAGTGCCAAAGTGAGAGTAAAAATAAAACAAAGTTTGAAAGGGCAAGGTGGAAGAGATAATATGAAAAAATAAAACAAATTAAATAATGCCCTCAAAATACATATTTATGAATACTAATGCCTCTAGTTAACTTCTTTTACACTAAAGGTATCAATGTGTAAGAATAAGGAAGTAAACTAACATGGATAACAAATGTAATTCTCTATGTTTTATGCTGAGATATTTTCTACAGTGTCGCTGTTTTGAAGACAAATTAAACCACAGTTATAGACCAAAGATTTACAGTTTACAGACCTTGTTTTTAAAACCATATATGTTTATATATAAACATCTAAAAAAAATCACTAAGAGCCCTTTGTGGAAGTGTCTAAATGCATAACTCCTATCAAAGTCAATGGGATTAGACAGATAGGGCAAGAGCTGTAAAGGAATTCACTAAAATTCATAGCTGTGGGAATTCACAGCCTTGAATCTGACACCTAGACTATGTGTGAGCTGAAAAATAAAACAAATCAGGTACAGTTTTGTACTAGAGTGTCCAATGGGCATGGCATGGCCAGGATTCACATAGATACAAAAAAATCCCTGGCTCTAAAACAGACTGGCCACATCTAAGCACCTATTAGCAACGCGCATCCCCAGGCAATATGCATGAACCTTTTGAGAAAGTGATCTGAGCACTTTATGTAAGGAACGGGGATCCGTATCAGGTGAACATTTTGGATGGCAGTGGGAGGGGGACACAGGAACACACAATGGTTTTTATTCAGATGTGGTGCAAGAGTTCCTGTGCAGTTATGCACTCTTGACTGGTGATCAAAAAAATAGCACGTTTGGTGGGGAGCTGTCAAAAGCAATCAGGGAAATATAGAAAGGTAACCTTATGATAATTGGTTTATTTTGCTGTCTTTGCTACTCTTTGTAGTCCATTTTATCCATCCATTGCTTGGCACCCTGCTCCCATCAGCAATATGATAGCATTGTAACAAGTTCTTAGGCTTCATTCTCCTTCACCTGACCTTTTTTTTCCCACCCCAGAAGATGGTTCTCAGGCTGTGGCTGTACTACTGTAGGTAAATGTACCAGATCCAAGCCTCTGGAACTCTATCACCCATGTCATGATATTGTTAGTACAGACCTTGACAGCCAGCAAGCTCTCCCCCAGACCTATGCGCAGTTTAGGAGCTGGCAGAGTCTAGAACCTTTCACCATTTCTTTTACAATCAGTAATAAATGCTTATCACTCTCCTGGGCACCAGAATATTTTCTATGTTGTATAAACTATCAAGACACATTGGAGACAAAGATTTTCAAGTGATCATTTGCATTCAGCTGAAGTAGTGAGATCAAGACAGAGCTCAGCCCCCATTATTCTGAAATTGGGGCAATATTTAGAATCCTCTCTGGTAGAGCCATTTCTCTCAGCCAGGACCCTGAGCCAGAGTTCAGAGGCTACCTCATGTCAGTGACATCAGTCTGTCAGAGAGCACATTACACTGGGATTCACATGATTTTGCATATCTTCAGGCTAAGGAATATAATAAAAAAGAAGAGTAATACAAATGTTTAAATGAGGCATGTATCATAGCATAAAAGTTCACAGAATTCCCTGAAGGGGAGACCAGCAGTTGACATTACATTTAAGGATGACAGACAGTTCTTCAGATATTGAGAGACCAGGCTGTACATGACTTCTAAGGATCTGCAATCCTGTCAGAAGTATCCAGTTCAAAATTTGTCTGCTTCTTATTTTTCAGCATTCTACTTAAAGCTGAACAAATAGAAGGAGAAAAAAAAGTTCTTACTACATTGTAAATGTAGTTTTAATGTGTTCCACTTAAAAATACATACAAATTATTAATTCCTGGTTTTCAAAGCATTTGCATTCTTGTCTTTACTGGTTCAAAAAACCTCCGCATAATGCAACAATCTCTATGTTAAGATCAAACAGGCAGATGTTTCACTGGAAGTGGATTTAAAACTTGTTGTTGAGGCAGTTACTCATCTTTTCCATGACAAGAATTCCTCGTCCTTGGGATCCTGCAGAACTGGTGTCTGCTGTTGCGCCACACAACCTGTAATCTCTAGCACAAGGTTAAACATGAATTAAAATCATGCAGGTAGATAAAGAAACAGGGGGAAGTCATGGTCACCATAGCAGTCAGAAGCTTTAGCAAGGGTTACACTGGTTATAAGCCTCAGTTGTAGCTCAATTAGACCAACTGTTGCCATTAATAACAATTTCGAACATATCACTTACCTCCATTTGTTACCAGATGGGGCCTGGACTCCAGCAAAGAGAAGCTTTAACGAGAAATTTGATGAATATGGTATCTTTAGAGACTTTGACCACACACAGTAGGTTAGAAAATGGTTTAATAACTTTGGGAAAAGCAAATATTTGGGTGATAAAAACTCATCATGTTTGCAGAGCAGAGGGGATGGATGACATATAAAAACTGGAATACCCCAACAAAATATTTTTAAACAGCAATAGCTGAAGTTTGATTAAAATCAGATCAAGTCCAACTAAAATTAGTCTGGACAGAATTCAGTATTCAGTCTAATGTTAATAACTTGTAGGTGGAAAATAGAAACATAGTAAAGCCTAAAAGTGTATTTATTTTTTATATTGTTGTGGCTATAATAGCTTAAAAATATCAACCAGATTTACTTTGAAGGCCACAACCTTGCATGTTTCAAGGTTTTTAGCAACTGCATGAGCAACTTGCATCACATATTTTATTCAGACTGAATGATATGGGACATATTACAAAACAATTTATTTAGAAAACATTGAAAAAGAAGTGCAGCTGATTCCTAAGCACCCTGAGCCATAAACCTTAATGAAAAATGCTGTATGGAGAAGGGCAATGCTATTCCTCCACAATTCAGGTGTACTAGCTAAGCAGTTGAGTTTGCTAAAATATGATTTTGCTATCTGCTTTCAAATCCTGCTTATTTGTGAGAAATTACTGTAAATTTCATTAGCATAATGACACATCCATCTCTGTCAAATAAAAATCATTGATATAATAAATAAGGCAGGTGAAGTGTTCAGATGGAGTAAGCACAGCATTCGGACTTCTCAGCTAGAGTGCAAGGAGGTGATTTTCCCAAATGTTAACATTTTCTGTAATCTTCCAACCAACTTTGTTGTGAGGGGAAGTATAACAAGATCTTTTTCTTAAATAAATGAATAAATTTATGTGCATTTATATACACACACATGCACACACACACATATATACATATACTAAACTGCAGTAATTTCAAGGAATTTTGTTTAAATAAACATGTACTAACAAAACAGATGCATAATGGGCAGATGAGATGGACCTTTGAAATATTATCTTTTCCTACATTTCCTAAGCAATAGGGAGCATCTAAATTATTAACGTTATCAATCTCCTTCAGAGGAGGAGATTTATTTTGCAAATTCCAGCAACCCTAATCAGCTGAATTTTTAAATACCCAGTGTTTCTGTCTTCCTTCACTGTTTGTTTTCAAGTGTTGATTTTTTTTTTTAAATGCAACAAAAGAGGAAAACAAATCACATCTTATATTAACCCATAACCTTTTAAGCTACAGAAACAGACAGGTCTTTTTTTTTTTTTTTTTTTTTTTTTTTTTTTTTTTTTTTTTTTTTTTTAGTGTTGACATTCTGCATGTGTAAGAAAAACTTATGTATGTAGATTCCTCTCACAAGAGCTTCAGGGCATAACCCAGACAGAGAAGCCATCACTTTTTCATTCTGCGCCCAGGCTGCTGACAAAAGAATTGTGCAAATGAGCCTTTAAATCCTTAAATAGTCACTACACAATGCATGAAAGAATGCAGCGCGGGACAAAGGGCAATATTCACAGTTTATCTCAGGGTGATGGATCTGAATCGACGCATGAACATGGGTTTGTTACGGGATGGAGTAGTCCGAAAACCCCTACTGAGAACCCAGTGGCCACAGTCTGTAATGCAAACAGTCAGGCTAAGTCCTTCACAATTAGGGTAAATGGAACTGGCCATTATCTGAACTTCAACTTGTTCTCATGATTGATATGGGAAATGAAAAGTTGTATATATCTCTACAAAGACTGCGAATTTCCTTCTCCTGACCAATGCTAGGAATTGGTAGATTCATATTTTAATGCAGAAATTCCTGTTCTGCGTTTCCATTTAATAAAAGTGCTTGCACTTTCATCCACACTGCAATGGAAGTTACCAGTTTTGTTGTTTCTCCAGAATTTTAGCTACAGATGAGACACAAAAATAAATTCATGAAACAGAATCTATACAAAGACTACGCAATCTATACTGGCTGATAACCTGTGTGGACAAATACCTGTTCATCCACATCCTTCACACCATCAGCCTGTTGTCAGTCTGTATATATATTCATGGGTAACCAGCAGCTAAAGCGTTACTTGTCTTGGGGCATTCAGCACTTCAGGAAAACCAGGATCCTCTAAAGAAAATGTATAATATAGAGGATTTATGAGTAAATGCATTTTACCTATAACGTCCATAACAATTACTAAAATACCTTGTATTAATGTTTCAGGTCTCCTAAAATACAGGAAGTATAAAGCCAATCTTGATGTAATGCATTAGAGAGAGGCTAATATTATTTTTTTTAGTGCTCCAATAGGGAATGGAGGACCTGGAGCAAGGGGTTGTTGCACCCTGCCCTCTGTTTTTTCTCCCTTTTTTCAGCTTGCAGCAACAAGAAGTGAGAATATAAAACTGCTACCTGTAAAATATGTGCAAATTCAAAAGTCAAACCATCCACAAAGCATCAAGTATTCATCTGTACTTTTGGTGAGGAAGGAATTCTCATCAGCTTATTAAAACCACCCAACTGAAAAAAAAAAAAAAAAAAAAAAAAAAAAAAAAAAAAAAAAAAAAAAAAACCACCAACAAAAGACCTATTTTGATTTATATCTCACCTGATAATGTTTAGGGGTGAATAAATTCAGGTAACTTTCCAAGAAATGTGATCTGTGAAAGGGCATATGATTTCACATAAAGACCTGTATGAAGGCCACCAGGACAGCCAATGAAACACAGAGACTTCAAGAAACTCTCTTCAAAGCAACCCTATGTATTCAAGTATACACTGCATTCAAGTTGGATGGATTTCCCTTTTGTCTATAGTCATCAGAGGCAAGTGACATCTTGAACGCCTCAAGAAGATTAAATAGCAAAGCTCAGTCGGAAGCTTAAAAAAAAGAGAGAGAAAAGAAAAGGGCCAACTTGGCCATTATGGAGCTGGTCCTTTCTTGTCTGTGAAAGAGCTTTCAAGGAGTACTATTGGAAGAAGAAGGCCCAGATAAAGAATACAATGATGTTAGAAAGGGAGAACTCCGAGTGGAACCAGAGGGTGTGGGTTGCGCTGAATGAAGGATTAGTGCAGCTTCACAGCAAAGAAAAGGGGAATCCTAGTCAAGATGAAAATGAGGAATTACTTTTTTTAGACTCCAGTTCACTGAGCAGTGACAATGCATGATGGGAGGTACTTGACATAACACTCTTCCAGGCCATGTTTGCTCTCCATGTGGGACCAAGAAAAACAACAACAGTGGCACACCAAAACAAAACAGTTTTTAACCTAATAAACTTGCTCAGAAATCCTTTTCTGTAAACCTTGGGTTTTATTTACTATTGAGTACCTGTACGTTGAACCGATCACACATGGGAAATTAGCATGCCAGATTTGCAGACAGCATGCCTTTTAAAAGGCCTGTATTTTGCAAAAGGTTCAAATCAATGCATTCTTATTGCACATTATAGGAAAGGAAGACATATTGAGTGTTGAATTCTTCACAGTCATCACAAATAGTTACCTTCTGGAACATCTTATGGCAAATTAGAAGGAAAAATGCTGTCAAAATAAAAAGCATTTTGGATTCCTAAAATGCATTCACAGCAGTCAGGTTGATTCTGAGTTAGGGAAAGGATGGTGCAGAAGCGAGAAGATATAATTTAATTCTATTGAGAGGTGGGCACATATTTCGATTCATGACTATTAATATTATTCTGTGAATCACTGAGCTACTTTCCTATGAGTGAGGAACCTGTAGTCTCAGAATTACAGGATGTGACACAGCCAAGGTGGAAAAAAGGGCTGGAATACAGAGTCTCTGTGACAACTTATTTGTTAGTATGATACAAACACATGCTCCAGATTAGAGTGAGAAGCAGCAGGTTAGGGGCATTTTGGGGATGTTGCCACTTTCACATCTCAAAGGGAAAGGAGCGAGAAGGACTTCCTTTAGCTGTTGGTGAAATCATTATGGTAATAGAGGGCAAAAAAACCCCCAACAAAACTGATCTACCTCATCTGCTTCCCTAGAGTGTCAGGAAAAGCTCAAGCAGCTTAGGATTTTACAAAGTATTAATCTAGTGCAGAAACCCCTGCTGTCCTTATGGACTAGGGACCCTTTGCTGAAAAGCTTTCTTCAGGGCTTGATGAAAGCACTGAATGGGAAAAAAAAAAAAAAAAAAAAAAAAAAAAAAAAAAAAAAAAAAAAAAAGGGGGAAAAGAGAAGGAATCATCCAGTTTCCTTGGCTACCTCTCATTCCAGGCAAACATAAGTTTTTATCAGGGGCAAGGCAGAAGTATCACTTCCCTCCAATACCACATCAGTTCATGAAGCTGTCAATGAGGAAGTCAGAGGCTACAACTCAAGATTAGCTGGAACAGTAGCTGAAGCAAAAGGAGGCTTCTTCCTAAAATGTATGAATCACCTGTGCTTTTGGTGATGTGTTATTTAGATAATCAGTAAGAAGAGAGAATATGTTGTGTTGTAACAGCTTGATTTGACAGGCATAGCCAGAGGAAGGTGTAGAGGAGGCATAACTACTCTCTAAAATGTCCACGGGCAAATATCATGAAAGCATTAGAAATAAAGGAAAGGCTTGCACCTGAACAAATGAGCTGTGGCTGGGAATACACTTAGGAAATCAGAAGGCCCTTTTTTTGGTCTTTTGGCAAGAGTGTCCCAACAAGAGAGCAAAAAGAACAAAAAGTAACTATTTCAAAGGCCAAGCAGTATGTGTTTATGGTATGACTGTTGCTGTTAATAATCAACTAGATGTGATGACCTAGAGCTGAGGAAACTGAACTGTAGTTTTTGAACACATACAGCCCTTACATTTTCTAGAACTGTTCAGATTATACTGTGATGCGAAGGTCCTAGCATGCAGCCCATCAATCTGCTCCCTTTCTACCATGCTCCTTATGCATGTTGCCTTTTCTTGTATCATCTGTTCTTTCTTTCTACTTACTGACTGCTGAATTCTAAAGCATAGACACAGGAAAGAGATGGTGATCACTTTCCATGCACACGACTGAAACCACAGAAATTTAACAGTCTATGTGACATGGCAGTTATGTGAGGAGATGCTACAGGTGCCTCTGATCTCCGGTGTAAAATCCTATTTTGTCCTGTTTATCAAATCCAGTCTCTTTTTGTCCACGTTATTGGTAGGAACAGCCTGGCACTCACCTAGGGTTGCACGACAAGAAATGGACCACTGAGTCTTTGACATGGTGATTAGTCAGGGCTCAAATCTTCCCTCTCATGCAATCATCAATTTGGAGAATGATTTTGCCAGGCGCTGTACCACTGGAAAAAAGTTTTTAGATGTTTGACAATCTTGGGAAGAATTCCTGATTTCACAGTGTCTGCACATACACACTAGTGGACATGCAGGATATATGTGGTGCATTGGATAGGCAATAGTTCTGACATATAGGTACTGCTGAACAAGAAATTTTTCTTTTCTTTCATTTTGGAGATATATATCTTTATTTTTACTTTGATTGTTATTACTTTCAGAATTTAAATAGCTAATTCCACCACTTGTTTATGCACTACTTTTAGGCAATAATATATATATATATATTTTTTTTTTCCATGAAAGAGGTGTGATATTTTCCTCTGGAAGGGATTATAATTAAAAAAGCACAATATCAAATTATATGGAGCTAATCTCAAGGCACAATAGAATAGGTAGTGTGGATAAATAGTTTTACCAGTGGAATTCCAAAGACCGAGTGGAGAACCTTTGGTTTACCTAGCAAGAGCCTCACTCTGCACTGCAGGGAAGGAACAGTGAACTGCAGAGTCCTGAAATACCCTGGGGAAGATGAAAGCACAGACAGGTATCAGCTCTCAATCCTGTAACCTAATTTAAGCATATAAAATAAATATTATCTTGCAAATCCAGGTGATTCTTCTGTAGAGGTTGTTATTTGACAGTGTTACCTGAATGCAATGATTCTATGTTTTACTACTCTGTGTTTATTGTTCTCCCCAAATCCCAAAGCTGGCTGACCCACCCTTGTGGTCTGGTGCCAGCTGCTCTGACCTTCCCATCCTTCTGCTTGAAGGCAAAGAGTTGAAGAAGCACCTGTCTTCCATACCCTAAAAATATTTTTTTCCAAAGATAGCCCAGGATTTCTTTCCCTCATTAGAATGTAATGAAGTATATCTTTACACAGCAGTCTCAGGTGAGGAGATGGCTAACTTGATTCCATTACTGCTGTGACGACCCATGAAACTACATCAAGGCATGTGGCTCCTTTTTCTCCTCTGTTTTTGTTTTTTTTTTTTTTTTAATATCTTTTTGTATCATAACCATCAAGGCAATATGACAGCTTGTGACAAGGTATTAAAAATAAAGAGAAAATGGTAAATAGCATGATTTTCACAGTGTCTACATTAAAATTTTTCTTGCATTTACTCCAGAATGTTGGGTAAGAATGAGATGAATTGTGCAAGAATATTCTTACCATTTTAATAAGGGGTATCAAATATCAAATGTTTCCCTTTGCAGTTTGACAGTTTGGGTGATCTTGCATAATTGTAATGAACAAAGTTTCTCCTTGATTAAATGGAAAACAAAGTCAATAGAGGACAGAGACTTTCCATACATGCCTTTACTGAAATTCATCTTCTCCCCCAGTGTAAGAAACACCACAAACAGGAATATAACAGATCAAAAATTTTAAATTACATTGTGTTTTGCTTAGGAGTACCAAATAAAACAAGAAAAATGTGACTGTGCAGTTTTGTTAACAGTAATGAAAATGAATTCCATGCTATGTCATAGCCAACATACAGAAAGCAGAATAATACTGAAGAATTGGATTTTTTCTGGTCTTTTTTAAAAGTGGGACAAATCCTATTAGAATGGACCTGAGGAGGTCCAGTCCAGCTTCATTCTCAGAGCAGAATCAGATATAAGGTTAGATAATCCTTCTGTTGCATTTGTCAACATACTTAAAGAGTAAACCAACCAAAATTTAAAATATTTTCTTTTTTTGACTTTCACCTACTTTTACTCCTTTTCCTCTACTACTTCTACTCTCACACCCAGAAATCTGTACCCTGATATAGTATTTACACGTAAACAATTATTTCAACTTTTAATAATCAAAATCCTTTAATATAGATCAAATTTGTCTGCAGAGCAGCATGACAGAAGTTAACATTATTCTGACTTCTATTTGTAAGCACAGATATCAACACAATTGCCAATTAAAAGAGAACATATTCAAATTGGAATCACTTTATGGTTGATTAAGCTGCACGATATAACAAGCCATGTGTTGTTATGGATATTATCCTTGAGTTTAAAGAGTTCCTCTGATTGTCTAAAGAGTGCCTGTGAGGGTAAGAACTCATGCTCTGCAAGTGTCCTCTTTATAATTTCAAAGCAGAATGTCTGCAGGGAAACTGGTTTTAAAGGAAAAATTTTTATAAACTTTATCTGTTAAAAAAAAAAAAATCAAACTGTAGATTTGACTCATTCCTATATGCACTGATGCCATATCTGTGGCAGTGGGAGGGTTCAGGGTGCAGCAACCTTTGTGATGTCTTTCACACAGGTTACAGTAGGGGATTTTACCTCCTGGATCTAAACAAGAAGTCCTGTAGTGCTTCCCCAAGACCCTGGGCACAAATCTTCCCTGCCCAAATTCCCCTCTACAAAGGAATTGGAAGATCTTGTGGTTTGTGCTGCCTGTAACTCTTCTCCAGTTTTACTTTCTGTCAGCATGGGCACGGAAGTTGACTTCTGCTGCTGGCACAGCAATAGAAATCTGACATTGCCAAGCAGAGATCTTCATTTACATCTGCTTCAGCTGGCATGAGGAAAAGTAAAGCCAGGTATGATTTCAAACAGATATCTTGGAAGTAACCTTTTAATTTTATTTTGTATGGAAAATATCAATACAACTTCAAAAGGGCTGAGAAACAATGACTCAGCTCTTTTGCTTCTCAGCATGCTAAATGAGCTCCTCTTAAAAAATGCATACCAATTTTCATCTTGATTATTTTCAATCCATCTCCAAAATTCCACCATGATATGCTACAACTGTCCTTCGTTTGACAGCCTGCAAACACTAAATGTGTCATTTCCTCTGTCCACAAAATCATCAACAGGCAGGGGAATTTCTTGCCAGAGGGAAGAGCCTTGCTAAAGCTTAATAAAAACCGTTGATGCTCCCTACAGGTACTAGCACGTCGGAGCTAAAAAAAAATGTATTTGAAGCAAAAGCCTTAAGCAACAAACTACCTTTGTGAAAATGTTTTTTTAAAAAAAGGTACTAAAAGGTACATAAAGCATCCACATGACTGCAATTACTTGATGCTAACTCCATGACTGAAGCCATCAGACAGAAAGGCTTAGGGTGTTCACACAAAACAGTAATATTTTGCAGCTTCATTGACTGGGGTGCTTTAGAGTGACTGTCTCCAGCACTATCTCCATATAATTTATTATTGTAATGACAAGATATAGAGCAGCATGTTTGCACTATTTGTCAGCATAAGCAGTTTCCTCCAACATCAGCAGCAGCTTTTTTACTGGCATAACCCATGAGGAACTTCTAATCCAACCCAACTAACCTAAAGTTTCAGAAGCCTCTTTACCTTCTGCAGAAGATGTGAGAGGGAAGATAAATTTGGGGGAGCAGGTACCCCTTCCTTTCAAGCCAGTAGGTTATTTTTTTTCAAAATAAAAACAACAAAAATACGGTGTTATTTTTAGACCTTGTGCAGTTCATGGACCACAAAGTTCAGAGCCACAAAAGTACCCCATTCCACAGCATAGAAGCTGAAGCAAGAGTCTCCATCAGAGCTGACAGGCTCCAGGACACTTGGCATAAGCACATCAGTCTGTGACTTTTCTTATAAGCACACAGACAGAGTATGAGAACTTGTTTTAACTGCCTGGTGATATATCAGATATGCCAGGCCCAGGATGTGCCAGGATGCATCCAGAATGCATCTTCTGGCTATGGATGGTCAAAAGTTGCAAGTTTGATGGAAAATTTTGGTCTTCTTCTCAATAAACTATCTCAACACATCTGGCATATTTGGTATGCAAATTAATTGATATTGGTTTTGCCTAAAATGCTGAATTCCAACTCCTAGCTCCAGGCTCTCAAGAATAAACTGTAATTGTGACTGTATGTTGTTTTGCCAAAAACTGTGAATATTTCCCATTTCTCATGTTTTGCACATCCTTTGTCTCTATTCTGGATCTAAAACTTATTGTGAGGTACAAGCTCAAAATAGAATGCTGAAATAAAATAAACTGAAAATCAAAGAATACTTTGTATGTTTTTAGACACATTCTTCACTTAATTTAATTACTCTTTGTCTCACTTCTTTCATTAAGGCATTCACTCTTGAAAGTGATTTGTGATGAGAACATGTCCAGACAAATAACTTTCAGCTAATGGGCAAATAAAATTTCATTTTCACTCATATTTAAATGAGTAAAAAACTTATTTCAAATCATAAGTTTCCCAGGTGAAACAGATTTGACACAGATGACAAGTAGATATGGAAGGCATTCAGTCTGAGTAAATCTCTGCATTCAGGACAAACTTTCAAAGCATGGAAAAAAGTTGTGCTGTCAGATACTTTCCAGTAGGTTGTGAAAAACAATGAACAGAACATGGGCACCACGCTCCCATCCCCACATACATGGATGGAAAGAAATGGATTAACATTTGTGTCAATTGGAGGCATTGGTGCCTTGGAAATGGAGGAATGAAACAGATGTTCTCCACATCTAGTTGTGGTTGGAGCTATAACAACTTGCACAAGCTGATGGTTTCATGAGTCTCTGTATCTTTTGGAAAGACTTCTCAGATCCAAGAACTGTTTGAGGGAAAAAAAAAATGAAGGATGGTTCTCTTTATTTACAACATTTGAGCTCTTACAGGACAATCATGTCTTGCTCCGGTCCAGTCAGAAAAAGGAAAGATGTGGAGTGCCAAATCTGTGTCTTTGCATTTTCATATCTACAGGGATAGTGGGAAGGATCAAACTAAAAATATAATTTTGCTATTATACGAGGAACAGTTAGGATTGTGGAGACAGAATAGATTTTAGATGCCAGAAGACCATTAGAGTAATGGACTCCTGGGAGGATGTGTGTAGCCATAGTAGCTGGAACAATTGCCTGACTTGGCTGAGCAGAGATTGACCTGAACAACCTAAATATTATTAGAAACTGAGATTTCCCTTTGAGAACAGGGGTGCACATGCACACACACACACACACACACACACACATTCACATACAAGCAATCTGGTCTTTTGGTGGCACAGAGTAAACAGCTTTTGATTTATCCAGTTCCTCAAATGTATCATAAACCAGAGGATCTTTCTAATATGAACACAGTTAATTAAAAAAAAAAAATAATAATAAGGAGGATTTACAGATGAAACATCTGGGGAACAAAGAAAATTCAAGAAGATCTTTTTAGTACCCAAATGCCTGTGTTTTACTGGTAGTCCACCAACTCTTAATGATGTATTTCTATTCAAATGCATCACAAGGCAATTTCCTCACATTAGGAAGCAGAGACAGGCACTTCTAGACCACTATGGATGAATGTTCCTTCTGGCTTTCAGCTCCTTTGGTGGGAGGGGGTTCGTCAATGCTACTGCTTTGTTCTTTCAATCCCTCAGTGAAAGGATGACATTATCATTCTGTTTGAAAGTTAAAATTTTGAGAGGTTTTGTACCTGTAAAGCTGTTCTGAAGAAACTATGGTTGAAAGATGAGATTGTACAAAGGGGGAAATAAAATGTAAGTTAACTTCATACATCTGTGCTTTTAGTCAATTTAAGAGTGTTTGGTGGAAAACTAAGCATTTGGCTTGAGAAACATTGTAGAAAAACACTATTTAAAAGAAAAAAAAAAAGAAAAAAGAAGAAAGTGGAAACACTGACTCAAGTTGACCTTTCAGGATGAGAGGCAATATTTTGATGACAGTAGGGCTAAAACCACAAACACTGTGAACTATGGCCATGGTGTGCTTGCTTAAATTGAAAAATCTGTCATAGTTCCTTTAGGTGTTTCAGAGTTTCTTTAAAGCTCATTAGTTCTGTTTCCTATTAAAGAAAGAAAACTTAAACCAAAGGAAAAAAAAAATCTATTAGGTGTAACAGGAACAAATAATGTCCACAGATCCTTTTCTCTGCATAAACTTTATCCGTAAGTAGGTTTTTCTAGCTAATTAGTCTCTCAAAATGGGTGTTGGGTACTAGAACAGGAATCTGGAAAACTTTCACAATTATTTCATTAACTGTGGAAATAAACCTGCAGTTACCATGGCTCATTCAGCCATCTCTGACCTGAAGCTCTGCAGAATTATATGCAAATTATAAAGAAGTCCAAACTCAGCTAAAACTCCTGGCTTTCCAGGTAGGCCTCGATATTCCCATGGAAGATGGAGCTCTGTGAGTCTTACACTTCCTCAAGACAGATTGATCTGATTTGAGCCTCCACTTAGTGTTGAGGTATGCCTAGCCTTTGGAGTCTGATTGATCCTGCACATTATCAAAGGCTGTCAAGGAGGTGTTCTGAATTCCAGAAAGGGATGTGTTTGCATCAGGTATTTGATGGTCAGTCAAGCATTACATCCATTCTGACATACAAGCTTACATAGAATTACTGAAAGTAAAATAAACCAAAAAATCCTACCTGCTGTAGGTACTGTTGCTAGGATGTAGCAAGAGATAGGGAATGCCTTATCCCAAAGAGCAAGATTTCTACATGTTGGAAGAATGTCACATTTCTGAACATTTCCCCACAAATGCTATGCTGGTGGGACTCCACTGGCCAGTTCAGAGAATCATTTCAGATTTTTCAGGTTCTGATGCATAAATATATCAGGAACAGATGTTCCACCAAATCCCTGAATGCATCTATTGCTCCAGAAGTTATCTTCTGTGCCATAGTACTTCCAAAGGTAATAGCATAGGTAATAAATGACAGACCCAGCTCTTGGCTTTTGATATGTCCCTGCTGGCTATTCACTGTTTGATTCCCTTCTGTCCTGGGGCTCCTGGGTACCTTTCAACCGGTGTCATTTAGAGGGCAAAGAGATAAACCATATGTGAAAAAGAATAAGATAATATTCCTTTGTCCCTTTCCAACAAAGGAAGTCAATGTATAACAGACCAAAGAGAACTGGTATATTGATTGAGCAGCCTGATTCTTATATACATTGCTTTACACCTCCCCAGAAATAAATTTGGAAAGGGATACTAAAATATTTCTCTTTTTAAGCATGATTTTGCTAAAATGCATTCTTCCAAAATGTGTGTAAAGGGTCCTTAACCACTTAATTTAACACACATTAAGAATTTCCTTACTAATTAAAGAAAAAAATTATAAAGCAATTGCTAAGTAAAGCAAATAGTTTAAGCCAATTTTAAGTGAAACAAGAATAGCATGAACATACTAGTAAGTATCAGAACAGATGAGATATAACCTGACCTGTAAATACACTTGTATTCTTGGAAGCCATATTTCATTCTTGGCATTGTAGCTGTACCACATTTTAAGGTATTAAAAAAAATCTCCCGAATCAGACTAAAAGAAATTCTAGGTTGCCTTGGATGAGGAATACTAATCAGAGGATGAGAATAGTGAAATCAATTCATGCCATTACTATGGTTTTTACTATCAGCTGGTCTTGCATTTCCAAAGCAGATTTTCACATCCACAGTTAGACTTCACTGTGGCATCCCGTATTGATCTCACCCACTAAAGCTTTCAAGCAGCCTGGAATCTTGTCTAACCTCCTGCAAATATATGCATTTAAAGGTCACGCACATGATGTGAGATTTGCTGGCCAAACGCATTCTGTGTGCTCACTCTGCAATGGAAGCTGACAGTTAACTTATCCTGCTTGGTGCTGGGTTGTGCTGGGTAGAGCAATGCAACATTTTATGTTAAACACAGAATTTTCCAAGCTTCTATAATCCTGCAATCTACAGCATTCCTCAGAAAACCACAATGATGTGGTGGGCCAGCTGAAGGAACATTAAAGAGACAAAATGCTTAGTAGACTTAGTAGTTTGCCACAGTTGTTTTAAAATTGGCCCCCGAAATAGTCTGCTGCTGGAAGCTATAAAAACGTTATGTTTTTCAAGTGTCTCCTGCATCTCTTAATATACTGAGGCCATCAAATTTCCTACCATTTGGTGCTTTTACAGTGATCCAGTACACATTTTGATTATGTAGGTATATGACTTTTGTTTAGACATCTTTTGAAAAGCAGACATCCAGGAAGATTAACTGCAAGAGCCATTGAGGATCCAACTCCTTGCAAATTTGTGTCACTAACATGTGTAAACAATGGGAATAATGGCAAGAAAAAAATGAAATTGAACAACATCATGCAAAATGCTGCCAATTGGACTCCTTATTCTTGGAGGCAGCAGGAAGAAAAAAGCAGAGCTGCCCTACCTTGTGGGAGTGAGCAAGTGATCCTTCTGTAGAAAAAATTCTGCCCTTAAAAGGTATTAGATAATTTTAAGCTGTTTTATCCCTTGATATTATATAAGAGCAATTTTAATTAATTCTAAACTGTTTTAAAAAAAGAAAAAAAATAAAGAAATGAAGATTTGTGTTTCTTAGGAATGCTAAGCTGTACAAAAGCTCTGGGCTTTGTTTTTGGGCTGTCATTCTAAAGGAGGTGAGGACGGATTATAATTGCACTGTGGGGCCTGAACAGAGGACCCCTGTAGGTAGAGCAGGCCTTTCAATCTTCTGATCAACGGAGCTGAAACAAAAATGCAGGAGGGCTGTGTTCCCACGTTCTTTGACAGTTTCCTGCTGCAGATAGCGTCCTTTTAAATCTCCCTTATGCTTTCATTATGCTGCTGAAATAATGAATAATTTGCCTCCTCCACTCTTTGATATGCATGGTCAGATATTATTGGGTAAGAAGCAAGAGGGACCTTCCTATAACCTTAATCCAGTTCACACTAATAAAATGATTTAGCTGAGCATTCTTGGGAAGCAATTATTTTTCTTGAAGACAATGACTATCAAAAAGTCCCTAATGGGCAGAGGCAGATCAGGTCACCTCAGCTTTCCATTTTCTTCAACACGGGCAACGTTTGGACCCTTAAAGTACCAGCTCCCTTCTGCATTTTGTCACAAATACTCAATCATTACTGTTGCTGAGTGTAGGGTTAAAAATGAATTAGGCTTAATTTTGATTTATTCAAGTGTGCAGTTATTGACTGTGAGAGGTTAACTGTACTCTGAGTTCTGTGAGAGAAAATCCTCAGAGGGAGAAAATATGCTGGAGAAATGTGGAAAGGTACTTCTGTTTCCTAATGGTAGTGATGAGCAACATACTTCAATTCTTATTCTCTTTTTTGTCATTAAATTATGAAGGTGGTATTCTTGAATAAAACAGCCTCAGGATTATTGTGTTCCCAAATTAATACAGTATTAATGAAAGACAGATTTATTGATTTAAAACACTACTCTTTTTGAGAAAAATTAATGATAGTTTAAGCAGATTAGTATTCTCTTTTATATCTCAAAAATCATCAACAATTACAAAATACATTGGCTGTCGAAAAATAATGCTTCTATTATATTATCTGGACTGATCCAAGAGTCTTTGCAACAATCAATTGAATTGACCTCATATTCCTCTTGACACAAAGATAATGTGTATTCCTTTATAACTTGTGACTTATTATGATTGTTGTTATCATTGCCACTTAATATAATTGTTAATATTCTTAACAAAAGCTATCTAGCTGATTTAATCTTTTAAAGCCAGGTAGATATGTGCTGCAATTTCTAAAGAAATGTAAAGGCCTTTTGTTCACACCTTCTTTTATGGAAGTGATATAATTAAAATGAGTAGAAGATACAGGTCACAAATTCATTTGCATATCTAAAGTGTAGCCTGATCCTGAAAAAAAAGCAAACACTCTCATCTTGGGTGTAATACAAATTTATAGTTTTTTTATGATAAAACAGAACTTCTGAATGAACAGTTTCAGCGAAGTCCCTAATACTGTGCCAGACTAGTGTGGCCCTGTAGGGTTGGTCACACGCAAAAAACTTGGTATTAAACAACAACTTTGCAATTAAATTAAGGCAGCTTCTCAAGGCTGTTTAACTTCCATATGAAAGAGTTTCCCTATGGTTATCCTTGGCAATGATTTTAATGACCTCACTGAATATTTTTAGTAACAAATTTGGCACAAAAGGCAGGAGTTCTGGTTCAAATTGTTGAATCAAAAGTGAGTGAACTGTAAATTCAGATTCAGTTTGTTGAAATTCAGACATTCAGATGTCAGAGGTTCAGAGATAAGGGATAATCATCCAACCCTTGTCTGAATTAGTCCCTCATTAATTTAAGTTAATTTAAGGATAATACTATGACTCTGTTCCTAATTTACATGACTGAGAATGTAATTTTTGCTGTGCTCAATCTGACTTTACAGACTGATAAAGATTGCATAGTGAGTTGAAAACAAGTGATAGTTATGAATCATCCTAGCAGAGGGACCTTTTTTCCATACAGAATTGGAATGATGTAATTTTAAAAAGTCATAGTAATACATATCACCTAGAAGATTCCACGTAGCCCTGGCTATCTAAAGTAAAAAAAAGACGAAATAGAATAAGTACAAAGAATGTATTTTTTTCTTCTAAGTGAAAATGAAGGAAATAAGCCAAGGTAGTTTCAATTATTCTGTGATTACTGTAGGGAGAAGAAAAATTAAGTGTTGTCTGATGAGAAATAAACTCCGCAAGTTGGCTAAAATTTAAATGTTGCTATCCATGGATAGCATAGGGAAAACATTAACTTTGTTCTCTCTAAAGTGTTCTCCATCTCTAATCATGTATACACCATGAAAACATAAAAAATTAATTCTTGAAGTCTGTAGCTGGTCCATTCAGTGCAGTGCTTTGAGAGAATTTATCAGCATTTCCTAGATGTGATGTGACATTCCACTTAAAAATCCTCATGTGCTGCGTCACCCATGTGGATTTCTTTGCATCACTTCTTTGCATCACACTCCCCTACACTTTGGTAACCAAGATTAACTTGGATGCAACTGTCTCATACCCCTGCCTGATGCTCCCAGTGTCTCAGTCCTTCACCTTCTCTCCCTCCTCTCGTGGATCACTTCCTATCATGAACTCTTACTAAACTAAAATATGAAGATGACAATTAATAGACTTTGGGGCAATGACATGCATTATAAAATACATAGTTTGGATATCTCTTCACAGACAGCTTTTGTTGTCCAGAGCAAAGAATAAACACCACAAGAGGAAAAGGTACTCCTGAGAGAGGAAAGATGTGTAGAGATGATTGATTACAGCTGATCAGGTTCCACCAGCGCAGCAGGAATTGAGAAACACCAACCAGTCGCAGGCTTCGACTCTTTCACTGTTATGGTTACTCAAATTAGCAACATTGAAAATTGAATAGCTAAATTAATGTGGTTTCTGGTTAAAGAAATTTTTAACATGGCAAAGTTAAGTACAGCATGATATTTAAATGACCAGGTATAAATGGTCATAATTTACCAAGTTCCCAATTATGGATTTCTATGGCAAATTTTCACAATTAAGTATTTCAGAACTGGAAAAAATATTAATTTGTCAGTGAATATGGTACAAGAATAGAAAAGTTCCCATATCAGAAAATCGTATGGATGTTTACCTAGCTTTGAGTAGACTATTTGTGAAATTAGCAGCAACACAGACTGCATAAATTCAGGAATCCACAAAACCCTGCCATCTGCTTTGGAGAAGCGTCCTGGACAGCAGTACATGCTTAGTATTGAGCACTCATTAACCAGCATTTTCACCCTTGTTCAGGGTTGGAAAGTGATTCCCATTTGCTTTCTTCCCAGCAATGAACCGTGGAGCCAGTCAGGAGAACTCTCTGGTCTGTTGTGATCAAATGGGTGACTTCCAGGAGCCTAATGGTTCATTAGCATGACTTCAAGTCAAAATAAAACAAACAAACAAACAAACAAAAACTCACAAACAAGCAAACAAACAAACACAACCCCCCCCAACTCAATATCAAGATAATTAATCTCTTGAAAACAATAAACATTAGTCTCAGACAATCACGTGGACACCCAAAATCTCTAAGTCAGGAAATGGTCACTGTTCTTTTATGTTAATACTAAGAACTAAGAAACCATTTAACTACATTTTTTTAATGAAAGAATAAATTCATAAGAATCACTAAGGGAGGTGATGAACATTCAAATACTTTGTCTCTTTATATTTGCATTAAATGAGGTATTGTTTATTAGGCTTTTTTTTTTTTTTTTTTCTGAAGGATTTTAAAAAAAGTTTTCTTGAAAAATGTGTGAGATCTGATCTTGCTTTAATATTAAAAAGATATTTTTTTAATATCAGGTCATAAAATTCCTCCTGCAATGTTGTATCTCTGGACAGACGAGGTCATGATGCCAAACACCTTTAAAAGTCTGAAAAAATTCCCTATAATGTCTGATATCTCTCTTTCCAATTGACACACATCAGCTTTAGTAGTACAGTATTTTCAAAATACACACATATTTATCTTGGTCAGAATTAGACTAAGTGTTTTTTTCAAAAGGTTAAGGAAAAGCTGCATTCAGCATAAAAGAAAAAATACAAAAAAAATTCTGATTCATGTAGATATTCTTTCAGCTGCTACAGAAATGTTCAATACTAGAAACAGAGAAGTTGAATAAAACACCTGTGTTTTCTTCCATTTTCCCATATGTATCCATCCAAAGGGGATGGGCAAAACCTGGAACAAGCTTCCTTGAGAGATGGTTGTGCCCTAAGCCTCTCAGTGTTTAAAAGACATTTGGACAAAGCCCTTAATAATGTGCTTTAACTTTTGGTCATCCACAAAGGGATTGGATAATTAGATCAGATGATCACTGGTCCTCCCTCTCCTCTCCTCTCCTCTCCTCTCCTCTCCTCTCCTCTCCTCTCCTCTCCTCTCCTCTCCTCTCCTCTCCTCTCCTCTCCTCTCCTCTCCTCTCCTCTCCTCTCCTCTCCTCTCCTCTCCTCTCCTCTCCTCTCCTCTCCTCTCCTCTCCTCTCCTCTCCTCTCCTCTCCTCTCCTCTCCTCTCCTCTCCTCTCCTCTCCTCTCCTCTCCTCTCCTCTCCTCTCCTCTCCTCATTCTCTATACAGGTAGGATATTGACACGGCTTTTTTACAAGACTCAAAAATGATTCTTCCGAGTGAGCACTGGCAAGGTTGGAGTTATGGTCCTTCACTGCAGACCTCTAGCACCAGGAGCTGGATATATATTTGTGGCCTTGAGCTGGCAAAGGAATGGCTCCATGGGAATTTGCTTTGGGAATGTCCACATACAGAGAGAAGGCTGTTGAGGCTCAGAACCTCTCAAACATTCCTTCCTGTGCTTGAGGCAATCTAGTTACACTATTAATTTATTTTCTTTCTTTGCATACAAACCAAAGCATTTTTTATACTATGGGTGGAAGAGTTTGGGTGGATAAATTGCCAGAACGACCACTCTGAGTGAGATATAGACATCTTTTATAAGCAGAATATTGCAAACAATACTATTCCAACTGCTCTTATGCTATTTATTATCCAGCTGAATAATTTTAACATTTTTCACTGCTCAAACATGTCTAAAAGCAGCTCTTGACACAGTGAGAACTAATTTATGACTGAGACATTTTTTTCTGAAATATTTTATAGATGACTGGAATATTTGTGGGAGGACTAGAAAAAATTAATTTGTGGAGAGACATGCAACTGCAAATGTCTATATAACATGAACATAGTCTATTTTTTGGCTTACAGTAAAACTCAACTAAGAAAAGATTGTTATTATTTAGGAACAGTGACTCCAGACAAGATTTATTAAAAGAATTCTGGGATGTTAGGAAACAGAGATCTTCAGTCCATAGGAGGTGAGTTGTTATACGTAATTGCACAAGAAAAATAATAAATAAATATGTTCTATCACTCTTTCATATGGTGATGCAAAATCTTGACAAGTCATCAATTAAGTCCAATTCATATTAGGAAAAATGGGCCCATGGGAAGAAAAAAAAAAGCATAAAAGAATGAGATTATTTAGACAGAATTGGGTACCTTAGATATAACAAGGTTTATATCTAACCTCACTGAATATTTATGGTGTCACTGTTCCCTTGACATTGATTAAATAAAAAGGCGAAGAATAGCACAAAACATTTGAAAGGAATTTGAAAGGAAAATATAGTATGTGCACAATGTGCAGTAGATAATGTTATAAATATTAAATAATCCCCTTTATCTTACACTTGTGAGTGAGGTTACATCATTTAGCAAAGTCAAGAAAGAATGTTTCTGTGTTAGACACTGGTGGTATGTGAGTACTAAGGGTGAAATTCCTCTTAGGTGACCCAAAGATGCCACAGAACAAGTGTGTCTATAAAATCATTCTATGCTCTACATTTGTCTCTTAGGAGAATTCCTATGTTTCCTTTTTGTTGCTGGTAGGCTGAATGCATCATGCCAGTGGACATCTAAGACCACCCACCCACTGGACCTTGCTACCTCTGTGAATAACCTCATCTTTAGAGAATTCCACCTGTAAAACTCCTGGTCTGGGTCAGAGACTTCAACTTTTTGCCAAACAATTAGTATTGCATGAGCTTTAGAAACACAGTATCTTAAGACAGCTGCCTCCAGAGGCCAGCCTTTACCTGATGGTAATTAATGTAAATATCTCATGGCAATTGTTGCCACTTCTTGGGGTGAACAAACCCTATGAACCTTACGTAAATACACAAGTTACTACAAGAAAATAGGTCTAAGTACTCATCATCAATGTCTGCTCCAGACAGAGGCTGGCAGCAGGACAGGAAAATTGGTGACCTTCCAGCCAAGGAGAAAAAGACCAAAGGACCAAATTCCATTTAAAAGAGATTACTGGGAAAATTAATGGAAGAAGGGCACCGGTGGTACATAGCACTGCCTTCTGAAGTATGGAAAAGATACATGTGAAATATAAAACTTTATTGCTTACACATATTTTTTGAACTCAAATGTATGTATTGATGTTCAAAATCCATACTTAAGTGTTTCAACTCTCTTCACAGCCACATGTCACTGTCTCTATTTCCTAAAGCTCCTTGGACTTACCCATTCATCTTGCTCTTGCTCTTCCCCTTCCCATATATTTTCCAGAGTTGAATCAGCAGAGTGCAACCAAGAGTTTCCCACTTGCCCACTGTGTTGCCAGCTGAGAAAGAACAAGCAGATCTAGGCAGCTGCTTGAGGTCACAGCCATCTTCTGCAGGTCACCTTCTGATCATCACCCTTTTGCAGGGGGCTGCAAGTCACCCTCAGACCAGGAATGCAGCACTTTATTTTGTTCAAATGGACTACCCAAGCTGCATTTTTATAGAGAACTGTTTTCAGCCTCCTGCTTGTATTACTCTTCTATGGTAGATGGTAAGGGACTTTTTTAAGAGAGGAAAAATCCAGATTTTGAGTCCTCATTTTTCTCAAATCAGCAGCAAACTTCATTTGAGTTCAGGTAATCCAGATGTGCAGCTGGACTAAAGGAGAGGATTAATCCTAATGCCAAGAATGTTATTTTAATTTAGAGAAGTGAGAATTTGGACCCGAAGTGATTTTTTGACTGCGTGTAGAAGACACTGAAATAGTTTAAGGGCTCTAATGACAATATGATCATCTGCAGGGGAAATATTCATCAGTGTTTTCTTCTTCACCCTCTTTCAAGCCTGTGTGGGAGAGTGAATATGCTGCATTGGAAAATATGGCACAGAGGAGCAGGGAAATGAAGCAATTACAGTAGATGGGGCCTGGTGGGTAGGGAATGGGGGAGGGAACATTCACTCTGGGACTACAGTTACTGTAAGAGTTTAGGACAGTTTTCACATATTTATCCAAGATGGCCTTTGAAGTGTCTTGTGGGTAACAGTTGGAGGTCTGCTGTCACTGAGAGTGTCAGAGGACCCTGAAGATTTACAGCACAGATTTTTCAGCAGAGGGTAATTGCTGCTGCAGGAGAGTCTGAAGCAGCTCTTTAATTTTTTAAGCTGGCAAAAGCCAATGTAAGCTGTTGCACTGTTTTCCCAAGAGCTGAAAACAGCAGTACTTAACACACTCTTTGCACTGGCTGGATGGGGTCTGTAAGCTACTGTCCACCTTTTCCATGTCTCTGGGAGACAAAATATTCTATCAGTGCTGAGGAATCAGTTTTAATACCTGGCTTCCTGGCTTTGCAGCCTGAGACACCCTGGAGAAAACATTGAAAAGCCACTCTAAAAATCTGGTTCACTTCAGATACCTAGCCTAATACCTTTTTTAACCTTGTTATGCACATTAGCCCCAAGAGTGGAAACATGGACAAAATTGTGTTAACTGCCTATAGGAGCATCCTCTGGGCTAGTTTAGAGGTGACTTGGATGCTGGGGTTAATACAGAAGGTTCAGTGTCTCATTTTCCCATTCACCCTTACAAGTATTTCGTGTACCAGAGAGCTCAAAGGTTCATTTTCCAAGCTTGCAGCTGCCAGCCCAGAAGCACCACGATGGTGATTTGTGAGCACCTGCACTGAGGTCCCTTTGCAGGTTCTCTCATTAGCCCTGAGTATGCCCAGTTGTTCCCCAACCTTGGTCCCAGCAGGTGCAGAGATGACATGCAGCTTCCCATTAAAAAGTGTGTGGGATCAGGGCTGTGAACAAAGCCCAGCATCCCTGACACTTCTGAGCTAATTCCTGTTTGTCACTGTGTATGGTAAAACTTTGCTAGGTTTTTTCTTACTGAGTGATCCTCTTAAGCAAAATCAAGAAATCTTCCACAGAGCAATAAAGGGTCAAGCAGACCCCAAAAATCAGAGTGAAGGATGAATTCTTTCGTTTGGTATGTGAGCAGACAGTGCATGAAAAAAGGTGGCAAAGGGGTCAGTAGGGGAACACACAGGATAAAATACTTTCATCTATTGTGCTGGGGTCAATAGGCTCTCATCAGGAAATCCTGAGCCCAAGATTAATTACTTGTTGCAGTAGGTATACCATTGTGCTCTGGAAGACACTGTGGTGACTTTAGGCATCTTGCACATTTCTGGTTCACACGATGCAATCCCATATAAAAAACAATAGTAGCTAAGAAAGTAGTAGTGGGTGGTGGTGAGATGCCTTTTAGCTCATTCTAATCAAACACTTTTCAAACAGGTCTCCAGCTTGGCCAGAAATTATGAGAAACTATTTTTAAAATATTATTAAAGAATTTCATAGTAATTCAGAATTATATGCCCTGGCTATTATGTTATTGCACTTTGCAAATTATATGACAGGAAAATTCTATTAAAAAAAAAAAAAAAAATCCTAAATCTGTTTGTGTACATTCCATGGATTTTATTTTTTTAAATTTCTTGATTTACCTATCAAAAATCTGGGAGACTCACAATTTGAAAATATGCTTCAATCCTACTTTTGTCACCATCCAAATATATGGTTCTCCTATAGAGCAACTAGGCATAGATTTTGTTGTAAAGTAACCATTCTTTAAAAATAAAGGAAAACCTGTAACCAAATCCTATAATCTTTATTTTGGGTGAAAATTCCCATTAAATTTAAGATTATCGATACTTAATTCTCAGATTATTAAGCAAAAATTTAATTCTGTTATAGGACAATAAGATGGGGTTTGCATGGCATATGTATGTTTTAATAAGCACTTTATCAACATTTTAGGTGAAGACCCTTCACATCAACTGATTCTGACTTGTCCTGAGTTGCTGAGCTGCTTTTCACCATGCTAAATGCTGCACCAGAACTGCTAAAATTCCCATGACTTATACCTTAATTTTGTCTTTCTGACTGAGATTTGCTATATTTGTAAAGAATTTGTAAATAAGAGTTAAATATTTATTTATTATTACCTTCCACGGGTATATTTGAATCTTTAAATATAATTTCCAATAGGCGTATTGTCTAGTGGTTAATCTACTTAGACTGTAACATGAATTAAGTAAGCTACAAAAATTTCATGAAATTCATGAAATGAAATATCAATAACTTACTAAAAAATACATTTTAGGAATCAACAAGAAAGATCATAGAGCAGCAAAGAAAAAGGATTAAAATTCAAGATACTGTACTGATTATAGCTCATGATTTGCACTCTTAAAACTAAGGATGTCTTAAACCCAAATAAAATAATCTATTCTGCATGTGATTTGGAACATATTTTTTATTTATATTAAGAACTCAAATAAACAATGAAACACAGATAGCTCCATAAACTACTTACTCTTCTCTTGGTTGAATGAAGCATGGTCTCCTGTGGGGTTTGTGTCTTACTGATCATTACAGGCTCTGCTTGGAATTTCCCAGGGGCTGGACATTTGCAGTTGGATACCTGCTCTCTGCTGAATTACGAGGTTCTGCTGCTGTTTCTTTTGCCATCATAGCACTGAAAGAGACTTCTAGGTCTCTTTTTGACTCTGTTTTCCAGACGTTTCAAGAGCTTTTTAAAGCTTTTATTTCTCCTATCCGATTGATTGACTCGGTCCAAAATGGTCAAAAGTTATGGGAAAGACAAACAGAAGCAGAAATAGATAATTTGCTTTTATTCACCGATTTTTGATAAAACTTGCTTAAAAATAGATCCATAAGGCAGGATATTTTTCTTGGTTTCACAATAAATTTTACACTTCCTTTCTATTTAGGATGTTTTCTTCCTGTGGGAAACAGGAAAAATTTTTGCTATTGTGCTCAGTCTAGTGCAGGGACCAAATGAGGACCTATTAATGGACAGATGTTGGCTTGCTGGACTGTCAACCGCATTACTGAACCTGAGACCCATCCTCACCTCCATTTGTACCCAAAGGCCCCACCAGACAATCTAAAGTAACAGGCAGAACTCTATTGCTGGAATTGTGAGGAGCAACAATGGGAAAAAATCAGTAAGGACTTCGCAGAGGTCTCAGTGATTCTGGGCATTCAAGCAGCCTGGCAGTAAAATTTACCTAATTATTTCCTGTGGCATAAATTTACCATATGTGGATACTGAACATACAATACAAGCATTTCAACAGGTGCAAACAATTACTTCTTTCCTATTACTTTGTTTGTTTATCTCATTAACACTAGCCAAGCCTCCTTCCTTCAGCTATATTCCAGCTGTGTGTGGCTATGGATCTACTGGGAAGCCCACTGTTGACTTACAGCCAAGCTGAATTGTCCTACTTTACTGTACTGTATTGATGGTGATTGAGAAGCTGCTCTGGACTCTCTGACTTCAGTGGAAGTAATTCTATGCCCTTTGAGATCCTTTAAATCATACTTTCTGAAATTTTGGAGGCAAAGGGATATTATTAGAGCAAAATGTTTTGTATCAAGTCAACATTTGCTAGCTTTTGTTTGCTGCATAATCAAAGCTGTGATTGATATACAGCTTAACCCTCTGTTATAATTTTTAATCTTCTGTTATATATTAAATGTGTTCAAAGGAAAAAATCACATGCGTTTTTTGAACCACCGACTTTGATAATATTTTTTTTACTTACAAGCTGTTATTCAGCATCTGTTGTGGGAAAGAACACGCACATTCCTAGATATTTTTCATGGTCTAAAGACTCTAAGATACAAGAAGGAGTGACTTTACTCATATTAATTTTTCTGTCATAATGCAAATCAGGAATGATGTTTGCTGGCTGGAGCTGAACAAATAATCAGTAGAAAACAGTGTATTCAGTGAATTCTGTCTCTTTCTATTTCATATTGTTCATGGCCATGTCATGCCTCTTTTCTGAAATAAATTAGTCATTCTGAATTATTTACTACAGCTTACATTAGGTAGATTTTTGGCTGCGTGCCTCAAGACGCATGTTTGAGTACGTGACTGCAGAAGCTGTAAACTGTGCAGGAGGGGCTGCAGAACCGTGTCTTATAAAAACTCTGTTGTTAAAGCTGATTTTATAATAGCAGCTCTGCCCAGGTTTAGACACTGCTGCACAAGGCACCTCAGGACATAAACATTAGATAACACAAATGGGACCAGAAACCACAGGTCTAAATATAGTTCTTAAAATCCTGGACAGACTTAGGTGGACAATGGCAGGGATGACAAGAGGACACGAACAGAGATATGTCTAAGCCCGATGGCAAAAACAGCTGAAGAAAATAAAAAAATTAAATGCCACGTTCTGTGACACATTCCTGCAACAAATGCCCTGATGAGCTTTAATACCCTCAGCTGGAAGTTTGGCTCATTATTCTCTTTTAAAACAGGCAGGAAGAAGAAAAGAGCAGTAGCACATGCCTGCTAAAAATTAAAATACTCATAAAAATGGAAGGGCCTCCATCAGCATTAAGGTTTTGAACACATCTTTCTCTCTCATATGCATCCATAAATAAAGAAAAAGGTTTTTTGCAGAAAGGGTCTGCTCCTTTGTTCTTATAGGGAGTGTAAACATCTTGAATGCAATGTGAAGCAATCTATTTAAATAGAAAAGATAGTATCAGAAACATATTAAAACACTGATGAAAGACTAAGTTAATAGTTGCAGAATTATTTCTATATTTACAGCCCTATTAAAAAAAACAACAAACAAAGCCAAAACACCAAATACCAACCAATACAAACCCCCTCCAATATAAGAAAAGTCACAGTTATATAGAAATCACTAAGAAGTATCAGTGACACAGAAACTGTCTTGTGACCTTATAGCAAGTGAACTGAGCTGCGCTAACCTGGCAGATAAGGGAAGGTATGACACCGTAATAGTGTGTGGGAGAACCTAGTGAGGAAGTGTAGGAGAAGGTGAATCTGCCATGTTGCATTGGTATGAAAAAGTTTTCTTTTATGTCACTGGCTGTTCAGTACTGTAGTAACCGTGGGGCAGAGGTTATTTCTCTCTGACCATAGGCTGTTCTGAACAACAACAAATCCCATGTTAAGTAGATGCTGATTTCCCTTTCCACTGAGAACCTGTGAACCAAAGTCATCTGTGACAAAATTAAAACCTGTTTCCTCAGACTGACACTAGACCCCTTATATTTATTCAGCTGTCAGAATTTATTGTCATTCTTTAAAGAGGTGAAAGACCCTGGGAGCTTCTGAATTGTTAAAGCTGAAGGTCATGCTCTGTAGTCTTATGACTTTTATTATAAAGGGCATTTTCTATATTTTGAAGGGATTGAGCAAAATCTTGCTGGGTTAAGACACAGCTTGTGTAAAGACTATGAGGTCAACTTCTGCTCTGAGTTATGCCAGTGTAAATCTGGGATAATTTCGTTACAATAAGTGGAGTTAATCCAGGGACGTAATTATCCTGTTGGTTTGGGTTATGTGATGCCTATGGAAAACAATGAGAATTACATGCATAAACAACATGATAACTAAGTTCTGAATAAGTAACTCTACTAGGACTGATGCTTAACCTGGTTAAGTATGAAAAAGTAGATGTTATCAATAGATATAAAAACAATGCTATAAAAATATAATTTTATGTATATGTATATATGTATATAGCATGTGCCAGAAAAACAGCTATAGAGAAACATCTGCAGGTTTTTTGGGTCTTGTGTTATTTCCAACCAAAATCCTCAATTCAGAGAATAGCTGAAGCTACTGAAGACTTATTTAATTTCATGTGGATGCCAAATCCAAAATGAGAAAACCTTTATTTTATTGTTTGTGGAAAGAATTATGATAATAACCACTGGGGCTATATTTTCAAAATTAAGTAAAGCCAGTAAAAGGAATCTTACCAAAACTTGAGATTTGGTTGCCTTATGTTTCCAGAAGCTTACCAGTAGTTTACCAGGAGAGAGACATTGCCTACCTCTCTGTTAACTTACTGTTAACAAACAGTAAGTAACAATAAAATAAACAACAGGTGTCCAGAAGCCAAATTAAATTATTTCTCCATGTCTGCAGTACTAAACAATTTTTACCACTGTAAGTCCAAACTGTTTTTTGGGAATGATCCTTGGGCTGTAATGGCTCATGAACTGTGCACTCAGAAATTGTGAATTTATCAAGGCCAAAACCTTGCTCAGGACCCTCACTTAAACTAAAAGGGTCTAATGCTTATGCCTCTTACACCAGGCAAAAAAACTCAATAAATGAAAACTTTCAATTCCAATTCTTTCTTTTACCCAAAATACCATTTTTGTACACAACAAAGTACAAAAATGTACAGTTCTCAACAAAGCCATTAATTATTATTTTGGATTTATGGTTTTACAAACAATATTAGAATATAACCCTCCTCTTCCAGAAATCATGTATGCAGTGTGTTAAACACACACACACATATCATCTCATGGGATGATAGATTTGCTTAAAAATACATGTAAATTATTAAGGAGAGCACTAATTTTTGACACCAAATTCAGAAAAATCCATAAAATAGCATAGACATAACTGGAATTCAAAGGTTTCTGCTCTGTGCCCAAGACATACACACCTATCAGAGGCACAAGACTTATTCAGCCCATCCCAAGCATGAAAAAGGGATCAATTCAGATCATAATCCACTTTGTACTTGTGATCTCTACTAATATTTTACAATATAAATACAAAAATCCATGGGTTTCATGTGGTGCAACTTCTAGCAGTCTTGCTGAGCCTCTATCACCTGAAGCAGAGGTGGCAAAAACCCAAAAATAATTATTATTTGACAGAACTTCTCAGTGATGATCTGTATTGGACTGGAACAGGTGAAACAGGGAAAGTGATGTTCCTGATTTTTGTCTATATTCTTTCATAGTATTGGCACTGTAGTAAGTAAAGAATAATTTCAACTGGAAGTGACCTCTAGAAGTCTTTAATATTCAATGCCCAGACTTGAAGTCATATTAGGTTGCTTAAGGCATTTACCTATAATTTCCTTCTTGTCAAGGAAATACCTAAGGGATACAATACTCTATTGGCCTTGCTGTCCATTTCTCTGGTCCATACCTCATTAGTTTGTAAATGAGAACATGATGAGACATTATATTGAAAGCCTTCCTGAAGTTAAGATAAACATCCACTGCTCCCCCCTGAGCTCATCACAGCCAGTCTGGTGAAGCAGGATTTCCCCTTTTTAAATAAGTGGTGACTACTTTCAGCCATATTCTAGCCCTTCATATGTTTAGAAATTATTTTCAGAATTATTTTCTTTATTGTGTCTCCATGGACTGAGATAATGTTGATCTGCTCTTGGTCTGAAAAACATATTTTTGGTCTTTCTAAAAGATAAGAGAGACATTTGCTTTCTTTCAATCGTCAAGAACTTTTCCAAAATGCCACAATCTTCATTATTTCTCATGAAACTCTAGAATATAGCTGTAAAAAATCTTTATCAGTTGTCAGTCAAATTCAACAGAAATGTGTTATTGCCTACTTAGAAGCATAAAAAGGCATTAGGAAATTGTCATCACGGTCTGTGATCTCAGCTTGGACAGAAGGTCATCACAGGATTGAAGCTATGTCTGGACTCATCAGTTTAAGCAAAGATGTACCCAAACTGACCTTGTTCCAGCCCTGAAACAGTTTCTTTAGACTATGGACATAGTTAGGCTGAATCTTACATTTTGTTAAAGATGTAGGGCAGGATTGCTCCATTAAGTGGTTTGAGACTTTTAACGAAAGGGAATAAGTGGTAGAAGTGTAAGACCTGAGCTGGCAGAGAGCCCAGGGCTATACTACTTTACTAAATAAAAATATCTGTGCACAGCCTCAATTCTTGGACTCTTGGAAGTCAGCACTCCTTGGCTGCTAGCTTGCTTGGGCGTTGACTGATCCAAGCCTGCACAGGATTTTAGAAATATGAAGAAGGCCTCATGCGGTATGTAGGATCCTGAACCTGGTCTGTCTTCATTGAAGAGCCATTTGGTCTTCTCCCAGTAGGATTTGCAATGTCAAAGCAATCTTAGCAATTTCCTATATGTCCAGTGCAACACATGTCCTAAGTATCATGCCATGAAAATATCATTTTGGCAGCTGATCCACACCTTTCCCATTAATTTGTACATTTTGATCTAGAAATCACTGAAAATTCATAATTATATCTTAGTGTAAGAAAGATCACATAAATCACATGATCCAGAGGAGATACTGGGAGAAGTGTAATGGATGTGAAAAAGCTAGCTCTAATCAATATAGATACGCAATGAACACAACAGAGTCTTGGGATCAGGGATTAGTCTTGATCTCTCACAGAGCTAGTCAGTGAGGCCATTGGTGCAGACTTTCTAGCAGGAGCTGTAGAAATAAAACAACGGGTAGTGATTTTAAACTAATTGGCTCACATTAGCTATAACAAAGAAATTTTCTACAATGAGGGTGGTAAAACACTGGTACAGGTTACCCAGAGAAGTGATGGATGCTCCATCCTAGGGGAAATTCAAGGTCAAGTTTTTCAGGGCCCTGAGCAGCCTGACCTAATTGAAGATGTCTCTGCTCATTGTAGAGGGCAGTTGGATTGTATGGCCTTTAAAAGTCCATTCCAACGCAAATCTTTCTATGAGTCTATGTTTCTTATATCCAGCTATGTCACAATGTCACAACTTGTAGGCTTCTTTTTTTGGGACGTGAAAAAATACTGATGGATTAACCCATTGCTTTTTTTTTCATGTTCCAAAGCCCTGACTCTCTGTCCTTTGTGTATATATGTACCTATGGACATGCATATGCACACTGCTGCTACTTCAGATCAATTTGCATGTGTTACACTGCTGACTATCACCAGTCCTATATTGTAAAATTAACTTTTATTATATTTTCTAGATGTTAATCTGGTGTCCTTCTGTGGAAGCTCTCAAAATAGAAAATGGGCCTGCCATTGGCTTTTTATAGTTGGGCTCCACATAGTTTCCCTCTTTATCAAATGCTTCAGGCAATTTAAAGGAATCAGCAAGGAAAAAGCAGAAAACACTGGAATTAACATGAGACATTCTGTAGAAGATGGAACAAGTCTTTGTTTCTCAGTTACTTAATAGTTTGTCTGGTTGTTGTTTGCAAGATCTGTGATTAAAGTTTATATCATTTATCTGGGGGATATGTGTGGAACTGGTGAGAAAAATTCCTATATGAAACAAAGTTTTATAGAAATATGCTTGTTCACTGAACCTTAAAAGTTTATGTCAAAATACCTTAGGTGTGATGGATTTTCCTTCAACTCAAGGAAGGACTCTCATTCCTGTACTTATGCTGCAGGCTCCCAAGGTGGGATTCAAAAGGGGAGAGATTTATTACTGTGAGGAAGATAAATACTGGGAAGAAGTAATTATGTTATGTAACTTCGCAGATAAAGATTAGATAATATAATCTACTAATGATAGTATAGTTACAAAAACTAAGACAGAATTTTGCCAAAGTAATGGAACCTTGAAAAATCTTCTCTTCCCATTATTAGTAGCCCAGTAGTTGTAGAAAACAAGTTTAGGTAAAGTCATAATGAAGTTACTCAGTTTAAATTACATGAACAGATAAACAAAATTAAGCCAGCAACAAGTATTTTAGGTTTAAAACAGAATACTCAAGAATAAATCTTAGAACTTATATAAAATTTATTACTAAATTTCATAACTCTGTTATCTGTAACATGAAAAAAAAAGGTCAGATAACCTTAAAGGGCCAGAGATTCTCTTGTTAGGTATCTTATACCTGCCAGTCAGCGGACAAATGGATAAATGGATAAACCACTTCTTCCAAAAAGAGTATGAGGATTAAGCAGAGGAACCATAAAGAATGAAGAAATTAACAAATATGCAAACAAACCTTATGTCACAGACTAAGTAAAAGCAAGTGATTTGACCTAAAAGATCAGTTAAACCTTGCAGCTATTGAACCAATTGGTCGTCTGCAAAAGTACCTTAGGAGGAAGAAACAAAACTTCTACTGCTCAGAATGAGAATATGACTAAAGATAATCAAACTATATTTTTGCCACAGGTCTAAAAAATCATGAAGTTGATCATGGGGCAAAGACCCTCATCTAATACAAATGGGATGGAAATGATTGTACCTCAAAAGTGAGAAAAAGTCAAAGATCTCATTATATTAAAATAAAGAAACAGAATAAGCACCAGGATAACCTTCAGACTGAGTAAGCTGTCTCTGTACAAAAGACAGATGAGAACAAATACATTTGATGGCCAATTTCCAGCTGAAATAAATAATGAGCTAAAATTATTTTGCAAAGAATTGGAAAATTTTTAACTGTGTATTTTTCTGACTGCTGTGTTCAGAAAAAGCTAATTTGAAGTGGAACAGACACAGAAGGTAGACTAGACACAGGTAGTGGACCTAGAGACCTTCACTAGTATTACTCACTGAAATGAATTCTGAGAGAAGATATGATTTCTCTCCACAAAGATGTCATGGACGCTAGCAACAGGGAATGAAAATTATTATTTCAGATAAATGGCTAACTTGGCACAAGAATAAGTACAGACAGAATAGTCAAGCATAAGTTTAAGTTAGAAACTGGAAGAAACTGTAAGAATCAGAGAAGGGAAGTTATTTGACTCAATCATTCAGTAAGAGCACAGGAACAAATATCTACTTGTAAATATTTTAGAAAGGTATTTTGTAATTTGCCTGTACTGGAGGGGACTGGTCTTAGTATCATGAAAGTGCTCTTCTGATCTTATGTTCCTACTTTTCCTCTCAAACTTATCGTGATACAAGTTCTTACTGCCATGTGTCCAATTATCTCATACCACAGTTGCAAAAAGTAACAGCTTCACTCAGATTCATTAAAAACCTGTACTGCAAACGTAAATAAGCAAAAAAATATTTGCACAGAAACCTTTTAATATCTGAAAACTTGGAGTCAATCTGGATTTTATGCCTGAAAGAAGCTGCTATCCAAGTTGTTAGCCTCATATGCTGGAAAAGTGAAGATGTTTGGTGGCTGTGCATCATCACTAAGTAGTTGCTCTAATCATATGAGGGAGATTAATCCCTTTTGATTTCTCTTCTATATCTTAGTAAGTCTCTCTAGGTTCACTTCACAGACAATCAAAATTAACAGACACCTGCAGGTCTTGATTAAATCAACTTGTTTTTTATATGACTATAGCTGAAAATCCAGGATGAATTGCACCCAAAATAAGTCAATTTCCTTTTTTTTATAAAGAAAACACAGAGAAGTTGCATCCCTCCTTAGCTGCATCTATACTCATAAATTAAATGCTGCCAAGGCATGTTCTGTAGTACTGCTACTTAGTGATCTACACTAGGAAATTGTCAGAATGGTCCCTGTCCTGAATTTTTAACTCAGTCAGCCAGCACTCTCCCCAAAAATTCTCAGGATCAAATATGGGCAGAACCTGTTCCCGATGGGCAGTTTGGTTGCTGGTGGAATTTACTGCTACGTACACAGACTACTCTGTGCCAGTTGGCCTCCACAGCTGACAACATCCCTGGGTACATTTTGTTCAGTAGGGTGGTATGGCTTTATTAGACAGACACCAATGTGAAGGGTCTCCTCTTTTGGAAATTAGAGCAGTGTCAAGCAGCATAGTTTTGGGTATTATTTTAATTGTGTTTATTTAAACTGCAGATGTTTCAGTGATTTCAAACAATCTCAGTAAAGCCAGATGAATACAACGTAAGATACACTGGTCAAAAGTAAGAGAATATTATAGTTCAGTGAAGTGTGGCTGTACTGAAGCTGACACTCTCCTAAAATTTCTGGGTTTAAAAAAAAAGTCAATTTCACTTAAAAATAGTTCATGCTACTAATCTAGATTTTCATTAGCTATTTCTTCTCTGGGTCATATACTCACAGCTACAAATTGTAGCAGGTTTATTTTCCTTACATAGGTTTACCAAGTTGAACATTTGCAACAGACAGCTTTAATATTGTCTAAAATGGAGAATGGATTTGATATTTGAGAGCTACTGTCCTCATATGTCTTCAGAATCAAAAGCAGAGAAAATTTTATTGATGTCACAAGATCAGTTGTTCCATCATTTCAGACAACTGATGTCATTTTGTCTACCCATCACCAACCCATCACCACTCAAAGCTAAAGAATGCAGAAAAAGTGTAACATAACATAATTCAGGAGAAAAAAAAATGCCCCCACTTTGAAGAAAACAGTTATGATTCCTGATGCAAAAGTCGTGACTAATGGCAGGCCTGAATGGAATTCATTTCTTTATGCTATTTCATGGGGTGCGTGTGTGCACAGCAGGGAAACAGTATGTACAGTACTGGCCAGAAATAGGATTTAAACTGTAAAAGCTGATTTGAAGTCTCAAAAATTAATACCAGTTTTAATAGACATTGTGTTTGCACCAGCCTTCCCTCTTCAAAGACAGTCAACAGAGAAGAGGAAAGGCAGAGGGAAATAGTATATTCAAGATCACAGATTAGTAAAACACTGCACAAATAAATCCCAACTCTCCTGACTCTCAGTCCAGTAGTGCTTTTAGTGCTTCAGATTTCTTAAGAAACCAAAGATACCAGCTGTCTACCAGCACAGTGTTAGGATATAAAGTTGCATAGGGCATAAAATAATGCAGATCATATGAACAGAATAACACAGATTGTGTAGATATACCTAATTAAGTTTTAATGATTTACTTTTGGTACCAGTCCGTCTGTAATGACATAGAGCTTCATAAGGCTGCAATATTTACTTGAAAAATGGGGTGAAAAGTTAGGCACTTCATCTTTATTCAGTTTTGCATTGCTGTTAGTACTTCGTGGTAACACCTGAACTAGCTCAGCTACATGTGCAAAAGCTGTGATATCTGTACTAGAGACAGACCTAGAAAAAGTGGACTATAGTTAGAAGTTTATTATATAAAAATTACATTTTTTAATAATTCCTTAGCACTTCAGCTTATTAATATCATTTTTAATTTCTCCCCTGTTATCCCAGTAAGAGACTGGAGAATCACTGTAGATAACACCATCATGGATGGTGGAATGAGTCATTCACGATGACACCTTTGTTAGGCTTTTTGCAGACCTATTTATAGCACATTTCCTTCTGCTGTTGTTCTTCTGGCTCTCAGAAAAGTAATTTACCAGCCCAATAAAGGGATAATTACTGGACCTAGGCCAGCTGTGGTTTCTCTTGAGAACTTTACAACAGCCAGGATGGAAGAGGGACTCTGTTAGAATCCTTCAGCCATGTTGCAATCAGGAAAGCCTAAGGGCATATATCACTTCATATGTGGCATGTTCTGTTTGCTTTTACACTTGGCAGGGTCCTCAGATTCAGGAATGCGCATCCTTGAATAAAAACTATCTATACAGTCAGAGCAATCGTTACATCCGATTAGGAACCATAAAAAGAAACACACATGTGGTTGACTCTCTTCCTCTGATGTCTGTGGGTTTTTGCTGACAGGAAGGAAATCCTTTTTAAAATTTATTTTTTTAAGAGTTCAAATAGATTTCAAGCTATGTGAGCCAAAACTTGCTCTCATCTACATCCATGCAGTCTTGTTGACTAGACAAGAGTGAAGGCTTCTCTACAGACAGAACCATCTTTGCTTTGTTTCTCTGAAGCATTTCTTAATCTACACCAAGCTTACAATGAAACATCCAGACTGTTTGTGCAAACAATGTCACTCCCTTCCCTTCTCCCCAGAGGCTTTGTGAAGTATGAGTCCCAACTGAATGAGATGTCCAGGTGCCCAACAGGGGTGTCCAGAGATATAAGGCTCAGAGGACTATCATGATCTTCTCTGTTGAATGTATTTTTGAGCTAGCTCTCGAGCTGTTATATATGTCTGTGTCATGTAAGAAAATACAGAAAACATGCCTGTGAAGCACCTCAGCATAATTAATGGTTTGCAAGTGCAGAAAAGTGCCATCTATGCAATGGGTAAGGCTGTGGGACCTCTGCATGACACCTCAGCAAATAGAGCACTGCAGCATTTGATTAATAGAATGAGTCATTTGAGTTGGAAATGATGTCTAAGATCACTGAATCCAAGTGTTAACCTAGAACTGCCAAAACCACCACTAAACCATGTCCCTAATGTATAATTGTTACCTTAGAATTTTTAATTCATGAGTTGGTTTATCATCTAGCATCACTGGAACCTCTTTGCAGTCACAAACATGAGGCAAACACAACCAGTGTCTTGAAAATGCCTGCTGTCTCCTCTATGGGACCTCAGCAATCTAGATGGAACACGTGCATGGGAGCTCAGAAGCACATTTCAAATATTCACCTAAGTCACTTAGATAACTAACAAGGCTATAGGATTCCTAAAATTCAGTTTCCATAAATACTTAGACCTGGACCTATTCCATGCAAATTTAAGCACCTTATTGAGACAGTTAGAAAGATCTCCAAAGTCTTATCAAGATATTTTCTATTCTAGAAGTGCCAATTTCTCTCCTCTAACTACAGAGCAAGTGTACAGTGATTTCACTTCTGGGTTGGGTGTTTCAATTAAATACTTGCATTTAGAACTGAGGCCAAAGTTAGATCTCATGTCTTTCCCCCTTAAACTGCCTCCAAGATCCGATTTTAGTGCTAAAGACTATTGCAAAAAATATGGCATAGCAAGTGATAAATTGCATTATTTTCTACAGAACTGGAACCCCATCCATCAAATATTCCCTAACCTGTATTTATGCAGTTGATTATTTCTCTGTAAGTCATCTTGCACTTGTCTCTCCTAGGTAGCATCCTGCCATCCAGTTTTACCCAGGTTAGCCTGCTTGAGAACGTTTGCAATTCTCTGTTCAACATTTCCATAGTGTTTTTTAATAACGTGAACATCTGTCTTGGGCTAGAGCTAGAAATAAAATAGATGAGAGGCTGTTTTTCTACTAGATTTCTGTCCATTTAATTTAGAAATTGCAGCAAGTTTTTCATTGATTGCATCAAGATTTGGTAAACATGAATAGGAGGAAATTGTCCATAACTGTTTAGGTTCAGTAGCCATAACTGCCAAATCTGGCACTTGCATAAGGTGATGCTATAATAGTTAGAAGTAGCTGGCTAATGTCAAGAAAGGAATCCAGATATTAGAACAATACTTCATCAATCTTTTCATTTCATGCAATCATTACAATCAATAAACATTTGTGATGGACATCTAAAGATTTGTCTCATCACAGGCAAAAAAACAAACAAACAAAAAAAACTTTCTAGTTCAGGAATGATTCTGCAGAATCATTTTGCACTTACGTAATCTGAAACAGAAATTATCAGGATTTAAGGACAACTCACGGAATTACACTATTGCATTAGCAATATACATTGATATCTCAGTACATCATATACAGCATATACTGGTCTAATATTAGTGAAAAATGTTTCCAGTCCAAGAATAAAGTCAACCAGAACTGATAACACATAGTTTAACTGAGAATTTCACACACAGATCTACATTTCTGAAGGATTGCCCATTCTGTCAAACATGTTCCATTTAAGTACTTAAAGGAAATGTCAATTTTTGCACTAACTTGTGAAATCCCTGGAAATTTGTGATTTCCATGTGAAAACCATGATCTTTAAAAAAATATGTGCATTCCTTCACTTCACTCCTAGGGATACTCTATTTCTCTTCCTAATTTTCCAACTTTCAGGGTTTTCTTTGCTCTAAAAGAAACATCCTTAAGTAAAAACTTTCATGAAGCAATCCCCCTTTTGGGGTTCATAATGAGAAGACAAAAACTATGTGATTTGAGATGTTTTGCATGTTGCTGCAAATATTTTGCACCTAACTTATTTCACAGTAATGTTCCTACTTGATTTCTAAGGGAGCAGGAGAATAATGAATGACACATATCAGCATGATTCCCCTATGTCACGTTATCCACACAAGAGCTTAGTTTGGGCACAAAATAAAAGGCACAATAAAAGCTACACTGTGACTACTCAGTAAGTATTTGTGACAGAGCAAACTGATGATGCATTTCCTACCCTCACTGCAAATTTACTGGCCTTGATGACTGCGTAGTCCTCATTATTAACATATCATACCCTACACACTGTTGAGTCTCAGAAAGATGCTAAGCAGCTGGAAGCTTGTTCTGAGTGCCAGAAGGGAAACAACCTCCCATGCACAGAATTTAATGCAACAGAAATCCCTACTTATTGGCAAGGAAGAGCGTGTGTGTGTGTGGGTGTGGGTGTGTGGGTGTGTGTGTATGTGTGTGTGTGTGTGTGTGTGTATGTGTGTGATGGTGGATTAAGAAACTATAAATCTTTCTCATTTTGTGTCAAAAATGTCACTCAGGATGAAGGCAAGGAGGCAGTTCCAGTGCCAGCCCTTGACTTCTGGGGACTTGATTTGGCAAAAGGACCACACTCTTTGCATGTCCTTTCTCTCCTTCTTCATGCTGTGCATCATTTCAGCTGACAGATTTACACAGGGAAGCTGGCTCAGCAAGGCCTGCCGTAGTTGGTGGCAAACAAGAATATGAGGGAATTAACTTCTGGCCTGCTGACAGTGGCTAAATCTGCCAAAGCAGAGCTGGGTAATTTGGTTTCTTTCTTTTGTTGATTTTGTGCCAGCCCACAAGAGAGGATTAAGCAGCTAAATTCTGCATGGAGAACTCTACCCCTTTCGCTCAAATCCTATTGTCTTGATAGAATGACAGTAGCTAGTTGTGCCAATCTCTAACATCTTGCTGGCATTTCCCCAGAACATATCAGCTTTTGGTCTCTGAAAAGAAGGATTTGTTAAAGAACTAATGTTAAAAAGAAATGAAAAAGGACAGAAGAGGATGAGAAGCCATGGAGTAAAAGTTTTGCCTTGTATTAATTAAAGGAACAAAGTTCTCTAATCCTGATGGAGACTCTACAATGCAATGTGGGTAAGTCTCTAGCTCTCCTGTTGTTGTAGCACATTAAGAGTGTTCGTTCCCTGTTATCCACAGTATTTGTTTAATGCAGGAGCTTTTCCCTATTGAGTTTTGAGAAGCTTTGCATTAATTTCACTCATTAACTTTGGGTAGAGAAACCCCCAAAATAAGGTCTTAATTTCTCTATTTGCAAAGTGTATTTACATCACAAATAAACTAAGGGTGAACATTTTCTTCCCCAAAGCATCAAACCTTGTCTGAAAGTGATATAAGCTTAAGTGCTAAGGAGAGTGGGCAGCAATGACAGTGAGGTATTTGATTTTCTGTCCCAAAGCCAATATTCTCTAAGACTTAGATCTAACATAGTTCCAGACTGAAACCATCAGGACTGTTAAGATCATCTCATCTGACTTCCTGTGTAGCACAGGCCTGAGGACTTCATCAAGAAGTTCCTGCCAAAGACCATTCCAGGAGTTGGGAAAACCTTCCGAAAAGGCACGCCTTGGTACGATGTGGTCTTTAAACCACATTTTCTGTGTAGGCAGAAAAGCTTTGCAATCAGGACTAGATTATTCTTCTGAAAGGTAGGAAGGACTAGACTTGTACCTATTACGGTCCAGCAATTTGTACACTTGAGCCTGAAGAAGAATGAAAACAAGTTTATATCCTAAGTAATGTAAAATTCCTAAGCTTTTGCATCTTACTTTTTAAAGTACTACACAGGTTCTGATTGAAAGCTGCAATGTGAGAACTAAGGAAGCTAATGATACTTTCCTTTTGACTAAGTAACACCCACGTCAAAAAACCAAAAAACCCAAAAAACTAACAAACAAACAAAACCTCAAGCCCCCAAAAACCAGAAAAAAACCAAAATAAAACAGAAAAAAACCCCACCCCACCCTGCAGTGTTTCTTCCCTTATTGTTTTCATTTGGTGTGCCTTATACAAGGCATGAAGAGTTCCACAAAATTTAGTCTCATATTTCCCTGGCTGCACTTATAAAATAAGAAAATAATGGGGTAACTCTCAGACTAGCTCTTCTGCTTAACGCTATATTTAAGATGACAGTATTCTAAGTCAGAGCATTATCTTTAAAAAGGAAAGTTGCTAATCTGACATCTCGGCAAGAAAATGTCCTTTGATTAAAGCACACAAATGAAAATAACTCACAGGTCCTAAAGCTGATATTTTCCTCTATTTAATTTCCTCTTCTTATTTAATATTAGTCACTTATGAATTCTATCAATTACAAAAAAATTTTGATGAAGACAAAGAAAGCAGATCCAAATCTAGATTTCATTAGTTTAAAATTGACTTTACCTTCTCTGTTTTATAAATATCTTATCTATCTATAATATTGACTTTATTCTAGAATGTTATGTATACATATGTTCACACAAGTATTTATATAATTCAGATTCCTAGTATTAATTTCACAGAATTTCATAGAATTTCACAGAAATAACCTTGGAAGGGGCTATCAGTGGAGTCATCTGGTCCAACCTCTCTGCTCGTGCAGGATCATCCAAGAGCACATAGCACAGGATTGAGTCCAGACCTTTCCTGAATATGTCCAGCGAGAGAAACTCCACAGCCTCCCTGGGCAATCAGTTCCAGTTTCTGGTGATCGGCAAAGTAAAGAATTTCTTCCTCATGTTCAGGTGGAACTTCTTGTGCATCAGTTTCTGCCTGTTGGCTCTTGTCCTGCTGCTGGGCATCACTGAGCAGACCCATCCTCCTGACACCCTCCCTTTCGATAATTACACAGGTCTATAGGTTGTCCCTCAGTCTTCTCTTCTCCAGGCTAAATATGGCCACTTCTCTCAGCCTTTCCTCACAAATGAAGTGCTCCAGTCCCCTAAACATCTTTGTTGTCCTCCAGTGGACTTCAGGAATTCCATGTCCCTCTGAGGAGCCTAGAACTGGACACAGCATTCCCAATGTGGTCACATCACCCGGCATGATCATCTCCCTTGACCTGCTGGCAAAGCTCTTCCGAGGTTTAAGAAGTTTTAGTCTTTTAATCTTTAATCTTTAATCTTTAATCTTAAGAATGCTCTTCCAAATTTTTGAAAAGTGCTCATGCAGGATTTTGAGATATGTCTTTGCCTTTGCTTTAATAATGAAACCACCCAAATAATTTTTTCTAAGGAGAAAGGAAAGGGTTGCAGAAGTTTGGAGCAAGGCAGTAAGTAATGCATCACTGACAACGTTCCAGTCCATTTAAGGACAAAATTCTTGTTTTTGTCATTTTGGTCAATTTGGTCATTTTCAAGACTGTTTCTCAGCAGTCTTGAAAAATATTTCTATTGGTATTATTTATTTTTCAATATTAACCAATACCAGAGTGCTCCACAAAGGGAAAAGACCATGGCAAACCAGACTATTGATACTATAATCAAACCTTGGTTGTGAAAAACTGAACATTTTTACCAACCTTTTTTCCTAAACTATCCACCTATCAACTCCTATTAGTATCTCAGAAGCACATACAGCATACTTCAGTCATGATGGAACTTCGGTACAATTTTAAGTTTTTAAGCTGAGTTTGATGTCTTATTGAAAACAGTAAGTCCCAGGTTACATAAAGTTCTGCTGAGCCAACACTTACGTATGAAAGATGCCTTTCTGAGCAGATTTAAAAAATAATTCAACTATTAAGTACAGAGATTAAAAACATTTGTAAAAAGTTTTCAGATATATCGCCGTGAAAGTAACTATTTTTAATTTCACCAGTGTCAAATTTTGAGTGCAGCGTAATTTTTTTTCTCGACAATAAGTATATATAAGTATATAATAAGATATACTCTTAGTATATCTTCATCTGGGAAAAGTTTTTTGTATTCATAGACTGCTATTATGCTACTGATGTGAATTAAATTAGACATTATAAAAAATTTTAAATATGTAACAATATATGTAGGATATTTCAGTATTTTCACATTTATTGTACACAATCTTATATTTTCTGCTGATTGTTAAAATTGAGTGAATATTTATTAACTATATTTCAGGTGAAGGAAATTTACATAAAAATATTTACTAAAGACATAAGAGGTAAAATTCTTACATAAAAAAGAGTCTGTTTTTGTCCACATAGGAAAACTGCATTCTGGCATATCTAGCTGCAATTATTGCTATTGGACCAATTCCATTCAATATAATAGGCTAAACGTTTTGGAAATTATCATCAGATTTTGAAAATTATATTCATCTAGTCCTGCACTTGAATAATAAGTGAAGGTATTTATGATATAAACATCAGATCCTATAACAAGCAGGATCATTTTCATGACTCATAAGAGCTGCAAATCTAACAGGAATAGAAGGACTGTGCAGGAGCTGTAAATTGGCAAGCAACTCAAGGATCAACTAGAAGTCTTGTTTCACTCTTTTTCTGGTAGTTTGTAGCCAGATAGCGATTGATTTAGTGGAATCCAACCTGGGTAAAATAGAGTAGAAAAATCAAGGGAACTTCAGCCAACAATGGAGTGACTTCACGAGGATGTGGAATGAATATGAGCAGATTTTGTGAAGTAGCATAGAAAGGAACTGTAGAGGACAACAGAAGACTCAGTATCCCTTATCTTGCAATCTAGTGCAAAAAGTGGAAGATCTGAGAGGTCCTGGGTATAGTAAAACAACACACAGATTGAAGGTAATGAGATTTACTGTTTTGTTATCGAGTTGAACACACATTGTTAGATTTAGGAACAGCTGGAGATTCATTATTTTTTTCTTTATGTCTTACTCTACAATTTATTTATAATTTTGAACCTTACTTTCTTAAGTTGACTGAGAAACTCAACCAAACAAAATAAGTCAAAACAACAATACCCACAATTTTAGAGGTTATTTGACTTTGAAAGCACAAAACCAAAAATCTCAAGCCTTTTGTTGCTTTTAGCCCAATTTGAATTGGAGATAATAAACTGCCTTGCATATAAACCTTGTCTTGCACATAAAAAAGATAAATTCTGGTAACACTACTGTGGTGTATCACCTTATCAGTATATGGTTGGAAATTCAATTGCTTTGAAGAATTAAATGGACCATTAAACTAACCGTCATGGAGACATGGATGGATTGACACTCTGCAGTGGTATTTGAATTAGCCACTTTGCTGCTTCTGGCAAATGTTTCTAATTTTTTTTTCTGACCTAGCCTTAGGCTGATAAGAAAAGATAACATGAACCTAAGAGCCGTGGCAAATTAGTTTATCATCACTACTAACACTACCCTCAAACACTCCAGGAAGCCTTCCAGCAAGGATTAACAGTTTAATAAAGTTGCATCTAACATTTCTTGTGTTCATTTATCTAGAATGTTTGCTGGCAATGTTGAGTGTATTTTATTAAAGGTATCTGCACAATTACCTTGAAGGAATAAAGCTTAAGCCTATTAAATTACTAAACATCCAAGATTCATGGTAAACTTAAGAGGCTTGTTTCTGTTTGGAGGGATAGGAGCATGGATTACCAGATGCATAGATTATAAACTCACTATTCCTCCTTCATGCAAATTCCAGTTTGAATCATGCCGAACTTTGAAACCTATCAGAAGCTCCCTTTATCTGAAAATGTGAACAAGAAGCCTGTGAGAATAGCATCCAGAGAGCTTCCTGTCACAGCTGAACTGATAATACTGTAATGACAGAGTTTCATTATTCCGTGTCTTCATGGAACAGTAATATTGTAAAACAAATTATATCAACTACATTTGGATTGGCTTTGTGCTGTTGTTTCTTCTTTTTATTAATTCATATTCTCTGTGATCTTCATGCAGTATTATAGGTATAGTTCTCTGAACACATACATTCACTCAGCATCTGCATTATACAGAAAGGTATAGTGCTATCAAATTATGACTTCAAGGCATTTCAAGGAAATGCCAAAGACATGAAACTCTTTTCTTTTATGTAGTGCAGCTGACCTCATGGTTTAAAACATTATAAGGAAAATTTTCTTTTGCACAAAACATTTTGTTGTTCATGTAAAAAACTTGCTAAAAGACACTTCATCAGGAGTAGACATTCTGGGCTTGCTCCTACAAGAGCAACAATTCCTTATAACTGCTGATTTCACTTCTCAGAATTAAGTCCTATTTCAGGAAAGGCAATATATAATTTATACTTAGCCAACTCAAATCACAACTCTTTTTTTCCATTCATCTTCTACCATTAACTGTTATGAAAAGTCCAAAGAAAATGTTTTCTTCATCCCTTAGAGGAAACAAAAACAACTTAAGCAGTATTAATAACCAAGTAGATACAATTTAAAGCAGTATTAGGAGAGGAACAGTGCAGCCAATAATAACATCATAGAAAGCTGGTATCACTGTACTATTTATGAACAGAGAGGGAAATATGGTCTGCTTCTTAACCAGTAATTCATATGGAAATTCAATGAAAAGACACTATTGCCTATAGAAAGCATCTTACCCTCAAGATCCTCTCCAGCACTCATGTGTTGGACGCAGGAACAATGGTTTTCCACTCATGCTGCTTTCCTCAGGAAAGTGTGACGGCCTCCAGTCAGCCTCTTTCTATTCCCTGCCTCCACTTCTCCTCATGCTTTGGCCATGGTGCACTGACACCTCTGTCTAGGTTAAGAGGCCTGAGGGCAGTGGTGCTCATGCCCCCCTGTCTGATGGAGCCAGTCTTTCTCTCTAGCAAACTTCACTTCTCAAAGAGGATACATTTTGACAAGGCTCAGATCAGATGGACAAACCATGTATTCTGTAGTCTGGTAATTCAGTTTGGGTAGCTCTAAAATTAATGTATTCAACTATTTGATTGCCTTTGGGATGGTTGCCTTAACCACTATGTGAGCAGAGTATCTTTGTTCTTATGTAAAGAAGGACAAATTTGAATATATGTTAGTACTATTTACACCTAGCAAACTTTCCATCTTGCCTTCCTGGCTACTAAATATTAGAAGACAAACTACTGGGTTTCTTTCTGCAGTTATTTCTGCTGCCTTCAACATATGCAAATGTTAAGACAGAATAAGTTTAGGATTTTTAGCATAGTTCAGACAATACCATTCAAACACATTTTTCCTGAAGTTCTAAATGGTACACACCAGATTCCCAAATCTGGAGTTTTTGATTCTAGATACCTTTCTAGTTTCCATGGAGTATTGTCTTTGAGTGCTCCATGCACTTATATCCGTGAACATATCTTCAATTTATGAGTCAGGTCATATCGGTAAATTGAAGCCTCTTTTCTAAGAAATATTCAAAGGACATTTGACAGGATCACATTTCCATTTTCACTTGACAATCTTAGCATCTGAAAGTTTGGTCCATTTAGAATAATCTTTGGGAACTTCCTTTCCTTTCATGCAGGTAAATCAGGGATAATTTAAAAGCAAAGTACCTTTATAAAATGCAAGTCAGATGCTTTCATCTTTGTGACCTCATAATTAACTTTCCATTGTGAGATCTTCTTGGGTTATGGCTACTGATTAGAAGGTGAAAGGTTGAGGAGAAAGTGAATGGCAGGGAATTACATGCTCCCTTTCCTTTTAAAGGCACTTCCTTTACAGCAGTTATGATAAATACCAACCTTTATTCATGTTACAGGTCTGAATTGGTGCCATATGATGATGAATTCCTATACAAAGACACGGCAGGACCTGATTAAGAGTTAAAAAAAGTATGAACACAGATGGAGAGAGAGAACTTGAAATTGTAAGATGGCAGGGACAGCTGACAGCATTATGTTTCCTATGAAGAAGGGTAAAAAAATGTTTGGAGAGAAAAAAAAGAGAGAGAGAAAACTGTTCTTTTAGCCTCCTGAAGCCCACATTTCAGTCTGGAAAATAAAGCAAGCTTGTTTTTACCCAGTTTTGTGTAATGTAACAGAGATGGATGAATCACATGCAGGAAGCTGTTTTGACTTCCAGCACATTAAAATAGATTTTATTCTTTCACTACTCAGAACAGATATAAACAGCAAGGCCTATATATGTGCATGTACATCTCCAAAATCCTATCTTCTGTAGAAACTCCTATGAACCTCTAGAAGAGCTTTCTGAGGGTTTAAATCTGAGGGTTTGAATCTAAGGGTTTGAATTCAATATTTTCTTACACCCATGTGAAGTTGCTAACAGACTCTGATTTGCTCAGATGCAGCCTTTACCAAGGATTACTGTAGAAATTCTCCTAGCCCAAAGGTAATCCAAATTTTACTAAACCTCTGGGATTAATTCTTGCAATGCAATGCAATTTTTGAGGGTTTTTGTTTGTATGGTTGTTGTTAGAGTTTCTTTCCCCCTTCCCAAGTACACTCTTATAATAATGATAGAAGTAGAAGATTAAAATTTCTGTCATGCTCTCAAGATTTGCTCCTAAGTGGACAGTAAGGAGGTAGAGCAATTGGTTTTCCCCAGACTAAAACAAAAGATCTATCTTTAAAAAAGGAGTTAAACAAATGAGTAAAATAACAATTGGGCATCTTCTACCATTGCGAAATTAGGTCCAGAGTTGGGATAATCTTGATAGAATAACTCAGGAGTTTCTTAAGTGATGTATAACCATGGGGTTTTAGTCAGGGGCATAGTCTACAGAATTTTTCCAGATATGCTAAATAACTTTGTTCAAAAATAAATGTTTGGGCATCTTAACTGTTTGGTGACTGAAAAAAAACGTGGAGCAGAAGCCATTTTTTCAATTATGCTGGTTAACGTAATTTGTCTTTCAGATGCTATCTGCTATTTATTTTGCATGGTTAAGAAAAATCCTCATGCATATAAATTTTCACCAAAATTAAGTAAATTGTGTATAAAAGTTTACCAGGGTCTCTAGATAAATGACTGAATTGCCTGCAATGCCGGGTGCATCAAAATTCTTCAGAGACAGCATTTTGGAAAAATTATATAATTTCAAAGGTTTCCTAGTTGTGTTTGTTTGGTTTTGTTTTTTCCAATGGTCCTTTGTAATTTCCTTCCCTCAATGTCTTATATTGTGCTACTATAATCAATAGACATGAATAAAAGAACAACCATAAAGATGATTAAAGTTATTGATTCAGTGACTGAATATGCAGCTGACATATTAAAAGAGCAACAATATTAAAAGAGCTGCAACACTGATAGCCAATAGTAGGATTTGCTAGTAGGGATACAAGACTGCTGACACAACTGCAGCATGTGGACAAAATAATCCCCATTCTTAACAGCAGTTCAGAGGGAGTTACATGGGAGTTGCTACAGGCTGGTTTTTAGTACTGTCCCAGTGCTGTGATAGCCCTCATTTATGTGTTATTCCTTGTATAATATTTATACCCCAAAGGATGTGTGACAGAGAATACCTGTGAATGGATTTAAGGATCCATTGTTAAAATTAAGTTGTTCTATATAAATTTTGTCTTGGAGTTCTAGGCCCTGGCTTTGAAGAAGTCTGATGGTTTTTCTGTAATTTATCTACTCTTAATTCCAACACATTTTAATTTATTTTGGAAGTAGTCCAGTAGCCAGTGAATTAGAATAGAGAGCTAAGTACTTTCTGTCAAAAGGACTGGTTTCAACCTTCTTTGCAATGTTGATACTCTAAATCAACCCTTGAATAAAATTAATCTGATTACAGTTTAGCATAGAGTGATTGTTCTGCACCTATAACTTGTTTTTGTAGAAGTGGTTCTTAAAATCTGTTTTGTTTCTTAGCTCTGTAAACAGCCTATGGCTCCAGTCAGGCTGATGGGCCAGCACTGAGTTTCCATTGCCAGGGACAGCATCCACTCCTCATATTTTTTTGATTGACACAGAAGACACCATGTGAAACCATGGTTGTAGCTTAGAGGAAAACAGGGAATCTGAGTTGCTTCTGTTGGCAGTTTTTTGTGAGCTTAAGAAGAAAAAAGTTTAAAATAGTGTCCCTTTTTATTTCATCAATGATTTCTCAGTAAGAAACAAAACAAACCAAATCTAAGTTTTACACAAGTAAGCTAAGGGAGAGCATAACTCTGTATTATAGGCTTGACAGCGTTGCTTGGGAAAGTTAAGGTTGGGTTGTGTATTTTCTGACAGAGAACAATGAATAGGAATCAAAGCTAGGAAAAAAGTTTGTTTGCATATATTGTAGTGTGTGTGTGAGAGTTCTGTTAGATTTCACAGGAACTATCGTTGTATTATTTTTTAAGGGTTTATTTTAGATTTCCATAGACCATTTGAATTAAACTCACACACATATACACACACAATATGTCCGTTGCCTTAGATATGTTCTCATAAAATTGAGCACCTAAAATTCTCATATAAATTTTCTCGTTTTTTTATATTTAGAAGAAAAAAAGTTTATATAACCTCTTTTAAAAAATGCCTACTGGAATCCTTAGAGAGGAGCTACAATTTTTTGAATGTTGCAAAGTCTAAATATACTGGTCCAGGAATGAACATTTTTTTGGTATCTACCTAATTAAGTTAAAAGTTAATAAATTCCCTTGGTTGCTCCTTTCTTCAGGAAGCATGCAAAAAATGCATTGAAGTAAGGAAGTTCAAGGTTTCAGTATCTGCTGCCCTTGGTCTTTCTCAGGAATTCTTTAGCTGATTACATGCTTCTCCTTTCAACAACATAAGCTTTGTATCTCATGTTTTGTAAAAGATCATTTCCCCAACCACCTCTCTAAGGCCATTCTTGGTCAGCCAGAAAAGTTAGCATCTGGATGTGAGTATTTCTACCACATACATTTAAAATGCCCAAGGGAATGAATTTTCCTTTGATATTTTTTAACAAAAGTAATCTTTATAAACATCCTTATGATCTTAAAAATATTTTTTCTTATGTACAAGAGTTGAAACTCTTTCAGATTTCAGTGTTTCCTTTGAAATTTTTGTTTTATTTTCTGAACCAATACACTTTTCCCTTTTTGTTGGTAATAACAGTCAATGTATAACAAACATTTCATGTAACTAAACAATAGTTACCCATAAGATGGGTTCATTCTGGCATATTTGGAATGCTATACTTCATAACAAGATACAAGATCTGGATTTATCCTTGTGTCAGCTCCACACTGGTGCAAATCCATTAATTTTGATTAAATTATGCCTTATGCTTAATTTATGTCGGTGTAATTGAGGAGGATTAGGGCTTAATTATAATTATACATAATTGTCTGTGATTATAATAAATGCCAACATTAAGTCAAAATAGTAAGGTTAAACTGTTGGGGATCCAAACTGAGATGATGAGTCACAGTACTTAAGAGATGTCAAGCACCTGCAATACACAACTAAGGGGAGAATGAAACCCCTAAAGGCTGCATTTTGGAATTAAAAGTCCAAAACTGGTGCAATTTTTTTACTATACAAAAAAGAAGAAACTCTTTCTTCATTAATAATTTGTGCACTCAGAAGGTACAGAGGGCCAGAATAGGTTTATAAGTCTTGGAGTGAGTGGGAACATTTATTAAATGTGGACATCCTAAAATGAAACTTCCGAACCCTTTCCTACAGTTTTTTAACTACCCTTTATCTCATTTGAAAACTATCCCAAAGAGTTTTTCCATTTCATCCGCCTAAGGATCTTCATGTTGACTTGATACCAAACTTACAAATATTTAACTGTTTCTTTTATATTTTATACTCTTAATAGTGTATATAAATAGTAGACCTATATAGTCTACAAATAATACACCTATTCAAATGCTTTTATTACTCTGGAGATTAAAATAGACAACAACTAATTTCTTTTCATCACTGTTATAAAATATTTTAAGAAGAATAATTAAAACCAAGCCCGGCTTAGAAAATAAAGATTTTTCAGAGATTCATCCAGGAGTTGTTTTGTATTACAGTAAGAACTGAAGGACAAAGAGAAGGTTAAAGTATACAGACTGAGGTTGCAAGCCAAGTAAATGGAATGACTGAAGTCCAATGTCTTGTTTTAATTCTCATAAAAGTACTCAACTTCCTTCTTTTACCATTGGGATAGACTATGACACACAAAGTGCTCAGGGATATTTTCCTAGAGAATATACCTTTTGACATTCAAGAATTCATAGTATCTTATAAGTATCAAGATCACATTTTAGAACACTGAAAGTTTAATTTTCAATATGGAACAACCACTAAGATTTTCTTTTTCTTTGGTGTTTGGTGTCCCTACATCAGTTCCTTCATCTTTAGAGCTGAATTTGCTTAATATGCCTCATAATCACTGGTGATCTGAATTCTCTTGTTTTCTCTTGCACCTCTGCTTCACCATATTTTAAGTGTTTTCATAGATTCTCCTCCCTAATATTCTGCATTAATAAACATATTTTAAGAAAGGCAAAATATAGACATTTTTCCCAAACTTCTGAATTAAGGCACTCCCTTCCCTCTCATCACCATAGTGTCCACAGAGCTAAGATATTACTTAAGATATTAACCCCTAGACTGATCCTTTGTGGTAGGAGATATCAGGAGGGTCCCACTAATAACTAGGATGTTTGAGTAATATATGGGTTTTACACATCACCTTCTTTTTCTTAACACAAGACACTGCAGTGCAAGATGGTTGCATGTTGGAGTCCAGGGCATTTCTTTGGCTGCCCTGGAGGGTCAGAGACCTGGACAGGAGGGTCTGGGACCCTGGCACAGAGCCCAGAGGGACACTGGCTTTGATCCCAGTCCATGGGAAAAGCTTCCTGTACTGCAGGATGGATTGCAAGCCACAAGAGTGTGAAAGATAATAGCTTAGCTTATCACAGGGTGAGAAAACAGCAGGTTTGGGTTTTTAGTATGGAAGTGAATGGGGGCAAGATGGAGGATTTGGGGCGTTGTCTCCTGCTTCTTCTTTCTTCTTCCCTCACTCCATTTTCTGCAGTGACAGTGGCACAAAGTAGTTTAAAGAGATTAGGTCAAAGTAGAGATAACCTCTTTAGTATAAGTGATAGGTATTGGCAAATAATAATAAATAAAGAACACGTAACAATTAGTGTAAAAGACAGCGACAGCCCCGTGGGGAGGAGTCAGCAGATGCCCGAGCAGCTGCACAGACCTTTGTTGGGCACTGAGAAAATTGTAGGATAAGAAACAATAAACAAAGCGCACAACCTTGAAAAATCAGAACCTGAAGACTCCGTCTCTTTGTTGCATCTGGCTCAGAGCTTTGCAGAAGGCAAAAAGACTCTAAAACCACCTGAATCTCGGAGGAAAAACCAAGAGTTGCAGTTTGTGCTGCCTGTGTAAATTAGCCACAGCTGGGGTACATCTAATAAATGTGGTCTTTCTGGGGATTTTTATTCCTTGTCAGCCTCTTCAAAGTCCTTGTAATTTTGGACCAATGTTTCTCCTGAGACAGCACTTCCTAGGGAGCCTGCATCCATCTGCCACGTTATCTCAAGGCAGTTTTTGGGGCAGTCTTGTGTATGCTCTAGAAGAGAGGTGCTAATTCCTTCTATATATTTTTCTAGGGGATAAATAGTGCTGTCTGAGACCTACAGATTTAACTGCTTTCATGAATTTCGGACAGGTGAACATGGAATGACTGTCTGGGCAAAAGCCACAAAAGTATCTTGTGATGGAACCAAGCACTCAACCTTGATCTTTTAACTGGTAAAGCCCTCATCTTTTGGTCACCTATCCTGATTATATATTTTTTTTCTTTCATTCTTACCTTGAGATATAGAATATAATTTAAGAAAACTAACTCTTGCATTTTTCTGAAAAATTTACTTTTTTGTCTTGATTGAAGAAGAAAAGAAAAACCTCTTAAAAGCTTGTGGATATATAATATTTTGATTCACTTATATATAATGATTCTGCTTTTTTTTTTTTTTTTTTTTTTTTTTTTTTTTTTTTTTTTTTTTTAAAACGGACTTTTGCGATCATTTCAACCTGGATAATGAATTTTACATTTTAAAAATATTGAAATACTATATTCTATGCATTTAACATTTAAAAGGTATTTGAAATAGGATCTCCATATAAAGTTCTAGTTTAAAAGAAAATGATTTTTCAATAGGAATATTTTCCTTACATCTTAAATATGTTCTTAATAAATACGTGACATTGGCATTCTTTCTATGGCCTTGGAAGCTCTATCTCCAAGAAATATTTTATCTATGAAGGCTTGGTACTTCTTTTCATATAAATCCATTTGCATTTGAATGCTCTTTGGAGGGAAAAATGCTGCTGAGTTGATGAATTTTTATTTATTTATTTGTTGGTTTGTTTTTAATCTCATTTACTATTACAGAGCTGTATGAACAACAAGAAGTTCAATTTGTTACCCTGGCCATTTCATTTTAAAAAATTAGCTAATTTCTAGCAGTAGTGAAAAGGTTAACCTTCTAGTAAATTGGATGGATAACAAGGGAAGCCGATTAGCAAAAAGAAGAGCTCAGTCACTGACCTTACAATGCTTCTTTATCTTTTACATTCATCTCTCAGGCTCAGTCCAACTCTGCAACATAAAGCCAAAGCTATGGTACAAGTATTGTATTCCCTGAGGAACAGCGTATTACTTGTATATGCTTGGTTGCTTTTTAGCTTTGAGCTTCTGAATCATATAAGAACCAGTTTATTCGTACATTTACCCCTTATTTAACATGCTTATTGAATGGGCAGGAATCTTCTTAAAGGATAGAAGTATTAAGATGTAGCTGACACAGAAAACAGATGAAAATCTTAGCATTATCATTTTCTAAAGAAATGGTCAAACATATTAAATGACTACGGGAAAAAAGTGAAAGATGCACATTTTAATACCTTTGAGAGATGCTGCAGCATCACAATAAAAATATGAAATAAAACATTTTTAAATAATCTGGTTTGAACCACTATGACACAGGAAGAAGGCAAGATTGTATTAGTGGGATACTCAACTTTTTACAAGAAAGTGATGCCCTGATGGGATATTTGCCACTGTTTATTTACCCTAATTTCTTTTATTGTCCTGAGACATGGAGGTAAGGCCATCTGGATTTTGAATCCATTACTCTGGGATGGAAAAAAGTATTTTGCCCATCAGTTTGTTATTCATTTTCTTCCCCAGGATAAAAAAAAAATTTGCTTTGGTAGACAGAATAAAGGCCATGTTGCCACGTGCTCCCTGCACAATTCAGCTAAAACCTGCACTTGTTTCCCCCTTCTCAAAAGGTATTATAGAAAAATGTGAGTATGATCTGATCCTCTCATGAGCCCTGTTTATTGTGTCATTTACATTTTACTAACTGGTAGTTAGCTCAGTGGGAAGCTCATAAGCCATTACAGTCAGAAGCTGAATGCTGTTTCATGCAGGTTCAACAGTTGTTGGAATACTGCAGTTATTATTATTATTTACTTAGGAGAAAAATGAAATAAAAAATAGCAGGAAAGTAGGAATATAAGCAAATATTTTTGGGAAAACCTAAGGTCAGCTTCAGTTTTTTAGTCTGCTTCATGGCAGATGGTAGTTTCTTGCTTTTTATTTTGTTGATTTATCTCATATTAAAGGGTAAAGATTTTTTTTTTTTTATAATTATAAAAAAGCCCCAGCCTTTCAGATTTCCTCATTAACATGATTGCTGTCTTTCCCTCGGCTCTTCCATTTTGCATTCTACAGTTCATAGTTATTATTTAGATTTGTACTTACAGAACATGAAAGGACCATTGCCTTTTATGTAAAGGGTCCCATGCCTGAGTAGGGTCTCTGAGCAATTCTCTAATATTAACTAACAGGAATGAAAATCCTGAAAAATAGAGAGATGCTTAGTCAGCAGGATTATATTTGACCAACATGCCTAAGCCATTAATGAGCATAACTGTCGTAATAAAATAATCTCTGTACTATACCAAATCAGGGCATATGAATATGTTTTTACTGAAGCCTTAAACCATGAAATTACATATGAAATTGAAAGAAAAAAAATTGTTCTTGCCAGAATTGCAGTGATTTTTTCAGTTCCTCTGAAGTAGCTGACATGCTGACTTCCTATGGTAGCTGGGCAACATGACATGAGGTGAATTCAATTTAATAATATTTGCCAAATATATGTTCACCCCAGACCTTCCACATAGTATTCCCAGTGTGCATTTGACATAACCCATGAAGACCTGAGCTAAAAACCAATGCTATCTGCATACAAAGATCAGCAACAAGTTATTTTTTTAGAAGATATCTCAATCAGCAGGGGACTCCACTAACTTTTTTTTTTTTCCACAATGTGCCCTCATTGCCTGTGTGTTTGAATAATCAGACATTTGACTGATCCTTTCATCTCTTACAGGGGGTTTGCAGGGACCCTCTGAACTAGGATGACAGGATTTGGAACCTGAGAGTTGGTGCTCTTTGTTTGTTGTGGCCTATCACCAGTCAAATCCAGGGTGTAGGTTAATAAGGCTTAAACTTTAAGGGAACGGTGAGCACCTGATTGACAAGCCTGTGAATAAAAGTGCAGTGGGAAGTTTTGTGTTTGTGAAGTTAGTATGCAGGGAGACACAACTGAGTTTAGAATGAATTGCAATCAGTTATATAAAGGCAGGGAATCTTGTTTGATGACTTAACATCAGTTTCTGAACTTCAAATTAAATTTCAAACTATTTTTTTAGTGTTCCAATAAAATTCTAAGACATAGTTTGAATGGTTATTTGTCTTTGGTTCTTTGTTTGTTTTTCTATTTTGAGATACAAGTGTGTAGCAGAAATCACAAAGCACCAATGTATAACATATATAATTAAATTCCTACTATCTATTCATTGGGATAATCTATTAGGATTAGCAAAAGAAAGTATTGTTCTACAGCTCCTTAGATGTTAAAGGCTACTACAGCACTACAGTGCTTCAAATTTTCCTAGACATGTGCCTCCGACACTTTTTATTTTTAACAAGTAATAGACAGCAAGTACATACTGTGCTTGAGACACTATTTCAAGGTTTTCAAGGGATCCTCTGGGACATGGTTCCCAAATCTCAGTAGCCTTCAATTGGATCCATATGATTTTCATTTCCACAAGTGGTTGAAAATCACAGCCTCACTTGTCTTTACATATAATTCAAAAGTTGACTGAAAATATTTGAGCTATGCTGACTTCCACCAGAAAATACAGTTCCACAAATCCAAAAATGCTTGTCAGGAATCTGTCAATGCTGGGCTTTTCAAATGTATTATTATTATAAAATGGTTTTGATTTGATAATGTAAATAGAGTATCCCAAATATAAAACCCCCTGTTTTCTAAAAAATAAAAATAAACATTAAATATTCAAGACAATATTTAATATTAAATCAATTCAGTATCATTTAAACAAAAATTTTAGTTAACTTTTTTCAAAATTTCTGTTCTACAGAATGTTTGATTTTTATTTTTTCATCAATATTATGAAAACACACATGGAAGTGAATGATTTAAGGAATATCTCCTCTTGAAAGTATATTTCTATTGTTACTCAAAATAATACCTATAATATTTTCACTGAACAATCCAATGTTCCCTGTATTAGAGAATACAAAATGCTTTTGTAAGTAACTTAAGGGGGCCAGTTGGGGAATTCCTACCAAAATGATTGTTAGAAAATGAGTTTTTGCAAGTGCCATTTTGACAACACTTTCAACCAGGCAGGTTTCTCAGACTTGTAATGGCATTTATTGGCAAAACCAGAAGGAAACATCTATTCACTGCATATGGAGTACCAAGTTGCAGAGCCAAAAAAAAAAAAAAGAGGGGGGGGTGATTTAAAAGTATTTCCTCATGTTTATTTACTTTATGGTGTGTATATAACTGCAGGACAAATAGGGAGCTGCTTTTGAATGTTTAAGGATGATATTTTTTCTATTCTCATTGAGCACCACTAAGCTTGAGGAACCCAACAGACAAAATGAGTAGGAAAACTAGGGCACAGTAGCTGTTGTGGACAGCATCTTGCATGTTATATTGTAGGAGAGTGAAGGAGAGAGGAGAAGAGGGTGCTTTCTGCTCTTGTAGGATTGGAGAGTTCATGAAATTGTCTCTGTAAACTCATCATTCCAAAATGTGTTATTGAGCACTTACTGAATTTTGCAGACCATTTTAATAATGATGCAGGTCAGGCTCCATGTTTATGCTCTGAAGATTAAGACTCTCAAGGCTGTAGGATACTCAAAATTGATTATGTTGCATTTCCTTGAATCCACAGGATTAGTCTGGGGCATTTCTCTCACCCTAAACTGGCACGGGCTGGGTTATCTGCCCAAATGCTGGCACTTGTGCTTGAGAGTCAGCGCCTTTGATTCATGAAGCTTTGGCTTTGATACAAGCATCCCTGTTACCTCTTGCACTAAGGATCTGGCACATCCCCTGTTGGTACTTCCATGAGGACACACAATGTTCCAAGCCTCCCCCACTGCGTAGACAATTCCTTAGCGGGGCAGGCTTTCCAAACACATTGTTTTAAAGAAATGAATCACTCATTCGTGAAAAATGGAAAAAAAAAGAGCACAAATACCATCAAAGCAAATTCAGGGGTTTGCCGCCCACATCACTGACATCATGCTGCCAAGCCAGAGAGCACTGAATAGGACTCCTTACAGAGTCCATCAATGCCACTCTTTAAATGGCAATTGCCTGAAGGGGCTGCTGGTTTGTGATATGAGGTACTTCTTCCTTAGCAGGAGGAAGGCAGCAAAGGCTGGGATTTCAGTGCAAGTCCCCTCAAATGGCAACAAAACACGCGGCTGTGTGCCCTGCCAGGATGTCTCTTTTTCAAAGGACCCTCTTCTGGGTTTGGCAGGCAACTAGGATGAAATATTTTTTTAAAGGGAAAAGACCTGTCTAATCATCAGAAATAACTTTCTTTATTAAACTGGAGATTAGTTAGGTAAGAGAAGCAACATGGGCTTCTTATCATTTATGGACCAATTAAAACAGACCCAAGTTAATCCCAGAGCTGGTGTGCTGGGGCATGTGATTCAGGGATGCACTGAGCTGTCTGGACCCAAGCCAATTCACATCTGATGAGCTATTCCCACATCAGACAGTGCTGTGCCCAAGCTAATAAGCCCTGTCGAGAAAATACAGTGACAGGTCACTGTGGCACAGTGCTGTGTTACATGTACAGTCTGCACTTAATGGCATGAGTTCCCACTAGCTGTGGGGTTTCTACCATGTGACCATTTTATGGCTTAGACAAATTTCCAGTAATTCTGCAAATGTTTTTTACACACTCTTTTGTCCCATGACACTGCCTTTCCACTTCTTTCCCTGTGATACTCTGCCATGCTGGAGTCTCAGACAAATGACTCAAGTTTGCCTGTGTTTCTGCATTTGTTCACAGGGAGCTGCTTCTCCATACACCAGGTCTGCTGGGGTGCTTGTGAACCTTCAGCCAGCTAAGGTGACCGGGTAAGCAAATCAAGATAATCGTGTAATAATGAAGGAACAGAGAGTGAAGCAGCAAAGGATTCAGAGCCTCCACATGTAGTATCGTGTCACCTTGGCTTTAGTTTCTGCTTGCCTCTGAGTACATCTGCACATTAGCTGCTCTGCATTTTCAAAGCAAGCAACACTAACCCTGATGTGTGTAATGCACAGAACAAGGGGGACACTGATGTGCCTGGGGATTTGGGACACCACAGTAATGCAAATAATTAAAAACCAGAAACTGAGACCGGCAGTAATGATCTTTCACTGACCCAGAGTGGATAGATATAATGATCAATGATGTCTTTCCCCTCTGTAATGTCTCCCAGACAATCCAAATTTATAATCATCATAGGAAAACAGCTGCATATCACAACCATATGGCACTGAGAATACACATTATTGTACAGTAGCACTGCGCTAATTTAAGGTCTGTCACCACTTCCATTATGGGCCTCTGTTTCCAGCAATAAGAAACTCTCACACAAGCACTTACCCCAAGTGTACATGTTCTCTGCCTGTAAAGGTCTTAGATCTCTAGATGCGTTAAATAATATTCTATTTAAATAACTTGCCTATTTTTTTCATTATGTAAGTTAAAGTAAGGTTCAGTTTTCCCTCACCATTAATCAAAATAAATTTTTTTACGACAATAAAATGCCATGACTTTGGGAATGGTTAAGCCTATTTCATCTACTGTGGGCCACTTTTCAAACTGAAAGCAGCCATTAAGCATCCGGTGATTTTAAAAGTTATTGTATATTAGCATAAAGAGACAATTATATTTACATTGAAAACAATCACCAAAAATGAAGCCATATCGATTTCTATGTGAACTCAAAGTTTTCATGAAGTTATTCTACCCAAGGCTGGTCAGAATACCTTGGTCAGACCTTGTTAGAAGAAAGAAAATACTCTTTTATTTTTCATCTGTATCAAAATCTATGTACTTTTCTCCATGTTTTAGAAATCCCCATTGGAACAACCGGTATGTTTCCAAACTGGAAGCAGCTTTCTGGCACCCTAAATTTAGGGAAAAATCTTCAGTTAATCCATAAAGGTTCTACAGCCTGTCAAAGACATTATGCACAGTGCAAAGGTGGCATCTCCTGTGGACAAGGGATTTCCATTTTGGATAATCTCTTCATGGCTGACATAAGCATATCTCAGTCACTGCATAATCACAGGTTCCATGCTGATGTGAGAATAGCCAGCACTTAGAAAGGTCGTGCCAAGGATAAATTAGCCCAAATTAATAATAAGCTGATAGAAAATTTTCTTCTGAAAGTTTAGGTGACCAAATCCGCTTTTGAATCCCAGTGGCACAGAGGCTGCTACAGCTGAACTCAGGGGAGCTGCACAGGCAACTCTCTGGGAAGCACTGGGAGGATGAAGGTGCTCAGCCCTAAGCCTGGAAGGGGCTGAAGTTGATCTCAGGGGAGAGGACCACCTCTTATCTGCCTCAGAGCAGCCAGAGAAATGGTCAAAGTAGTGATTAGAAAATAGTAAGAAGAGGACAAATCTATCTGCCCATCCCCCTCACTGTTCTCCCAGCCTCCAGCTACTTTCAGTCCAGCGATTTCCTGAACTGGATGTGGTTTTTATGCACTCATTAATTCTCAGTGGATTTCAGTTCCATGAACTTACAGCGTCTCTCCTTTAATCCATGGAAAAATTTAACCTCCAGATTCATTCCCTTGCTGTGAAAAAAAATCACATTTTTTAATAGTTAGTAAAAGTGAGTCCTGGCCTGTGACTTCAATGTGCCTCAGTAATGCAAACAACAATGGCATTACTTGGCAATAATTTTCCATGTCCTTGAGATGATTTGCTCTGATGGTCAGGGTCATTTTCCCCTCAGTCAAAACTTCATTCCCATGAGGCAGCTGCTTGATTCTTACTAACATTTTTCCCATTTAAAAAAAAAAAAAAAAAAAAAAAAAAAAAAAAAAAAAAAAAAAAACAAAACACCACCAAACACATCAAATTTGGCTATCTTTCTTATCAGAGAACATGAGATTTGTCCATGTGACCCTTAGCATATGCAGAGGTACCCATGAGCCCCTAAAGCAGAGCAACAGGAATGAATCTGTAGAGAGAAACCCTTGGTGCTGAGGGTCTACATCCTGACCTGTAGAATTTGGGGGAGGAAGAGAGGGAGGGAGGAAGGAAGCAATCCTGTGTCGTAACTGTCCCTAGGGGCAGAGGTGCACAGGGTGGGCGCCTAGAGCACTTCTATCCATTTACTGGCAACCAGAATCTGCTCTCCAAGACTACTCCAAAACACAGAGCAAGGTACAGAAAGTGGGGGCAATCCAGGTATGTTTCAAAAGCTCATTCATGATCCTAAGAAGTGCAGGTGCATCCACGCAAACCAGAGTGCAGCATGACTGAGGAGTCTAACGGGGCAGACCAGGCACCACACTGAGCGAATCCCGCAGGATCCTCTGCACAGCACCACTCTCCACTGCGTGGACACGGCGTGACAGCAGCTCTGCTCTCCTTCTCTCCTTCTGTTAAAGAAGGAGTTTGCACCACCTCAGCTGGCAAAGTCTTGCAGAGTTTCATCCAAGTCGACAGTGTCTACCTGGAGCTGAATATCTCAGCTTCTATTCAGCAAAAGGAAAAACCTCGAAGTTTCTTAGCAAAAATTATGCAATATGTTACAAGAAGAAAGATTTTTTCCAAGGAAACACATCACAAGGTGGTTGACCAGATTTTTCTTTTCTGTGTTGTTCAGTTTCCTGAGATGAAACAGAAGAGTTAAGAAAGCAGGAGAGTTTAATACAACCAGCAACAAAAGAAAGAGACTGAGAACTTAAAGCTTCTACTGACAGCACAACCACAGGCTTTAATAATCAGGAACTAAATTCTACACTTCGTTTTACCTCTGCTGCACACTACCCCAGAGCTCAGTTGTGATGATTTAATCTCTTCTACTCTTTCACTTTTTAAAAGTGAATCAAACAGCCTAAGTTATCAAAGACGCAAACCTGACCCCCTGCAACTACATTACAATGCAGCACCACCTTCTGGCTATGGGAAAACTCTTAGTGGCTGCTTTACCTTCTCCATTCCTCAGGGGCATCTGTCTCTTAATTCTTTATGGTGATAAGTTTTCATGGCTGCAGCTATTATAGCTATGGATGTTTTTAATAACAGCTGCTATTTTTCAAATAGAAGAGACATTTCTAACATGGAGCATTTGGAACTGTGTATCTCAGCCTTTAGTGAAGAAGCAATGTGTATGTTCATTTTTTATGATCTGTAATCACATGCTGGTCCTGGGAAACATGCCACAAGGGCCCACATATGTGAGTAGTGGCAGCTGAAGGTGCATAATTCATGAAGGAAACATCAGGATAGGAGGAAATGGCATAAATAGCTGATTGACTTGACACATCTTATATTTTTTCCAGGATTTATTTCCTTTAAAAGATGTGAGTTGTCTTTTAAAAAAGAAAAGTGCAGACTGCCAAGTCATAAGTTTCTCTAGGTCACTTACTTGTTTCTCTGAAAGCAAAGGCATTCTTCTGTTTTCATTCTGATTTAATTAGAATGGGTTTTTTACAGTATGTGGTCTTTGTTCTTCCAGGTCTCTATTCCTCCACAGTTTTATTCAACCCTATTGTGGGTCCACTTTGAAATAGAAAGGGCAGTCGAAACAACTTCATCTCAGAAGAAAATCTTATAAATACTGTAATTGCTGTGGAGTTTAATCTGGTTTCTTAACCTCTGATTCAGTTTGGATAGGTCTTAGGGCACACAAGAGACAAATCAGCTTTTTCAGCTAAAGGCTTCATTTGGCACAAATTTGGACAAGGCTTAAAGATAAAAGAAATGTTTAAAACAGAGAAACATTAGATGCTGCCCAAATTTCAGCTGGAAGAAAGAAAAAAACCCATATGATTACAAAGGCAAATTTAGTCACATCCAATCTCTATGAACATTTTGTAGAAATATCACAAACAACAGTGTTCTCAGGGTATTTCTACTAGAAATAATGTGAGAAAGAACATTCTCACATTACTTCCAGTCAAAATGCCATAAAAATGAACACATGATAGCAAGCATTCTCATAGCATTTTAACAGCAAAGACCTCAAGGAAACATTTTCTCATGACATTTCCTCTGGAAGAGGGTGGAGCTGGAGAGTTCTGCACTCCTCCACTCCCACCAGCATGGGAATGTCTCAGGGGTGAGCTCTCCAGTGAGAGGCAAGGGCAAGGATTGCAGAGGACACAGAGGAGCAGGAAATCTGATGGGTTTCCCTCTGCAGTGAGAGCACCTGCAAGAGAGAAAAGACTCCTCCATCCAAAAGAAAGTGACAGAAGGAAGGTCACTGATAATTATATTACATAGCCCAGAGTAACCTGAGGATGAGCTTATGTATAATCTGTATTTTCAATGTAATACTCCCTATTAAAGTATGTATATGAGATGGAAAATATGAGGGGGGAGGAGAGATACTTTGATTTGTTGTTTTGGGGGTGTTTTAAAGGGTTTTATATGCAAACTGTCAATGGGGAAGGTTTTGTGAATTGTTTTCTGTGGAACCAAGTTGTCTGCAGTCACACTGCCAGTCCGAAAGAAATGAAATCTCACCTTACTCCCAGAGGAGAGAGAAACATGGTCCTTACTAGGTCAATGGGATAAGTCATAGACACCCACGTGAATTCATCTGCTACAACTTGAGCTTACATAATTCCAGTGATGTGGGAAATCCTCAGTTCCCCCTTTCAAGAGTCTGATTTTACAAAGTCAGACAAAGCAGGGTTCTGAGCAACCTGGCCCACCTGGCTGCAGGGAGGTTGGACAAGATGACCTTTAAAGGCCCCTTCCAACCCAAACCATTGAAAAGTCAGTGATCCTAATTGCAGATGCCTCTGAGAGATATTTCAGTCAGCAGAAAGATCAGCAATAATTTCATTTTATTTTTCCTACCCAGCTACTGCACTTCAGCTGCCAGAGGGAAGCAATGAACCAAGAAAGAACAGGAGAGCTTTGTCTTTTTGAATTCTTCTGTCCATCTTGAGAGATTCAAGTTAGATATATAAGAACAGAAGAAGTTGCTTCCCCTGGAGGCTAGTTCATGAGGTAACCCCCCCATCAATGAGGAGAATAATGTCATGAACGGAAAATCAGGATCCCCTTTTGTTTATAGACCACAAGAGAAAACAGAAATGAAACACTGCTGTGTGAATTTTCTTTAGCTATGTCTTACATTGTGTCCAGAGTCAGTCCATCAAAAGTTCTTTTTTTGCTCAAGTTTTTCAGAGGTTGTATAGTTTCCCTAAACTGTTGTGGTTTACTTGGAGGAAGTTATTTGTTTATTTATTTTTATTTATTTTGTTGTTTCACTTTACTTAAACCTCTGTGTGGGCAGTAAGCAGAGGGCAGCGCCTGGGTGTGGGGTGTGGAGGTGAAAACTCTGTCCTTAGCAAGTCCACATTGCCCTTGAACAGGAGTAGAACAGACTGAGCTGCCTGAACACTGATCTCTCTGAGTGCCAGACCTAGTCACTGAGGTAGTAGAGGGAGTGGTAGGGGAACACCACAAACTTATTTACTTTCCCTGATAAATGTTTTCTACGTGTTTAAAGTCAATATAAAAAAGAATGTCCTACTTAAAATACTCCAAATACAACAAGGTGGTAGATATACCCCCCTCAAGTATTTTAACTCTGATGTATTCTTCAGATGAAAGTAAGCATTGCCTGCAGCTCTGAGAAAAAAATCTGTCCTAATGCCTAAGATTAAAGACTGGTTAAAATAGAAGCAGAAGAAAGAGGAATTTCATGAACAAGATGATTCACTTTTCTGGATGAAAAGACCATTGAGATGGAAAATGAAAGGTTTATCCATGCTATATATGTACTGAGATACATATATATCTCAGCTGGTAGGTTTACTGCTTCAATATTCTATTTTTATGATGAATAAGTGATTAATAACATGATAGTGATCTAAAATGTTGGTACATTATATATATACATCATATTGATTTTCAGATTTCCATTACTTTTGCTTAGGTTTCAGAGAAAGAAAATGCAATGTAAAAATTTGCAGAGGTGTCCAACAAGCAACATGATCTTTAAACTAGAAATAAATGGCATTTAGATCTATTCATGGAATCATAGAATGATTTCTGTTGGAATGGACCGTAAAGATCAATTCATTCAGTCCCCCTTATCATGGGCCAGGACACCTTTCACTAGACCAGGTTGCTCCAAGCCCCCCTGTCCAACCTGCATTGAGCACTTTCAGAGATGGGGCATTCACCACTGTTCTGGGAAAACAGTACTTCCCAATGCTCACGGTAAAGAATTTCTTCCTATTACTATTAATAACACAGAATTTATCCCATAGCCATATAATTAGTAACCATACCACTACTGGAAATTACTTTTCTTTGTTTAAATATTTCAGATGTTTAACTGCTCCAAACTATTGGCTAGCCCAAGTTCTTTTAGAAATTATAAATTTAACTTGTTTGCTGCATAAGTAAAATTAAACTGAGAGTAAAAGTTCTTCATGCTAATACTATGTATAGGATGAGGCAGTCCCAAGCCATTCAAATGTACAGTCCAGGTTGTAAATAGGGATTGCCAAATCAAATTGCACTGTTCTATAGCTGTTTTATAGCTGGCAGGGGGAAAGGAGGAGGGAATACAGAATACAGAAAACAACACAGATCTAAGGTGTCATTTTAAATCTAATGGAGACTCAGAGATCTGGAGTTTGTCCTGCAGAGAAGTGGGACTAGAGTAGTCTTCCTTCCCAGTATGTGCAACTCAGAAAAAGAAAAAGTGTGTGGGAGTACACATAGTATTCAATGACCTGAAGTGTTCTTTATTTAAGAGTATTTGAAGCCTCAGCAAAATTGTATAAACAGGCAATCAGAAGAAAACCCTCTTGCCTCAATGGTGTCTCAGATTTAGGTGCTTCTTTCATACTCATATGTTCAAGTAGGAACAAACTAGTAGAAATCTTTCTCTCTTTGTGCAGATATGGGAGCCAAATATTTCCTAAAGTTTCAAAACTGCTTTCTGAAACCTGAGCTTGTTTATTTGCTTGTTTGTTTTTAACCAAATCTCCCTGTAATTGCATGATAGTTTTTCCTGTTCCACGAAGTGAGGGATTAAAAAAAAAAAAAAAAAACAAAAACCAAACCAAATTGTTCTCAACAGTTTTCCACCTTTGGTATTGTAACAGGCAGTGTGTCATTTATAGAGGATTTGGAGCACAAGCCTTCAATTTATAATTAAAACTGGTGGCAGGCAATAAAGTGTATGTGTTTAGAGACATAGGGGTTAGGGGTTATAGAGGATATCTCCTATAGAGTGTTTCAGCACAAAATTCGCTGTCTTTGTATTAAGGGTATAACCCTATGGTTTTTCCAGCATCCCATCTGACTTCAGCGGGGCTTTGTTACCTGTACTGTCTGCACAATTTTAAGGATGGGGCCCTAAAGTCTTCTGCAAGGTGCTTAAGGTACCCTCACTTCATTTTAAAAGGCTGACACCCTCTCCCATTCACTTCACCCACGTATCATTAAAGTCCAGAACTGCTGTCACTAAAATATAAATCCATTCTTCAGTAATTATTCAGTAAGCCCTTCCTCAAATTTAAAGCACCAGGTGTAGCTTGATGTTCTCGATACTGAATATCTGGAAGTCCACAGAAATTCCTGTTTGGCTTGACAGTGTAAGGGTAGTTCACGAAAGAGTTGGCCTTGTTCTGTAATCCTTCTTGAAGTGCTGCTCCACTGAATGGCTGGTAATTTGAAATCATTAAAAAGCTGAGATAAAAAAAGAACATTTGTGAGTGAACATAATCATATTAATAAGAAATAGAAAGACATGAGGAAGCTGTTTAGAATTTAAACTGAAGTTCTTGAATGTTATTTCCACAGTATTTGATGAGCTCTGATTAACTGTGTAAAATTATCAAATGGAAAAAATCCAGCTGGAAATGATGACTGCAAACTTAGTGATGAATGTCTCAAGAATACATTGTCTCCATCTTTCCAGGCATGGAAAAGCTGTGAGCTGTGCCGCCAGTGATCTATCTATTCAGGAATTCTTTACCCCTTGTTTAATTACCTAGATCATTTAGCTGCAGTATTTAATATTTCAAGTGCTGCTTTTCATATCTCTTTTTGTAGTCACTGAAAAAAAGTCTTTTGTGCAACATCCTATGTTCATTTCCGGTTGGACTCATAACTATAGTAAGAATAATTCTTCATTTAATTTTTGACAAGTCTAAATCTTATTCCCCCATTACCTCGCTGGAAGCAGAGAGACTGTTCATGGGAATGTTTTCTCAGCAGTGTGAGGGAAGGCTCTGTATCCTGGCAGTGCTGATAGCTTGTCAGGATGCGGCTGCTCTGACATGATTAATACAAGCTCATGTTGCTGAGCAACCTTAATGAAGCTAAGGCTAATCAACCCACCACTTGCACAGATCTCTGGACTTGTACTTCCCCATGTGTTTCCTGTCATCCAAATCCTGGGCTGTATGAAGGTACCTGAATTAGCCCTGGAATGTGACATAAAGGAGCCAGGGGAGAAAGTTGGAGAAACTGATTAAAAGATTTAAGATTTCAAAGGCCATGATCCATCAGGATTGGCTGTTGAAGAGGGTGAGGGTGTCCAGAGATGGCAGAAGAAGGATCCTGACCTTCCTGACCCTTTAGTGAAAAGGAGGGATGAGAAAGCAAATGTTGTGTTCATTTGTTTATTTTTCTTTGTGTGATTTGGACAAGGAGAAGGGAATAAAGCTCTCTGGGTGGTCCTGAAGTTGGTTTCCTCATGAAACTGGGAGAAGGTTCCCCTTTTAAACGTTGTTGTGAATGGATGATGAGAGAAAGAATTGGAGATTAACATTTTTGTCTTTCAAAACAGTTTTTCTCTACCTTTCTTCCTGGATGCTCCATAGTTCTACTAAAATGGTTTCACTTAGCTCAGAAATGAGCTTGCTGGAAAAAGCTCCCACTTCCATATTTGGTGAGGATCAGAGACCAATCACTGAGAGACAAGGAAAAGTTACAATTGTTGATCTTTTTGGGCAGGTTTGCCTGTGGTGCAGTGACACAGTATCATCTCAATCCACTAAAAAGTTTTATGCTACATTGACTAATAAAAGAGAAAAAAAAAAAAAAAAAAAAAAAAAAAAAAAAAAAAAAAAAGGAAAGGGCATAGGAATAGGATCTTCTGTGGAATTGTTATTCCATTCATGAAATGACTGCAGAATGCCTGAGTCTCACTCACCAGACAACCAGACAGGCAGTACTGCTCCACTGTCCCATTCCTGCCCAGTATCCTTTCCAGAGTCACCTGAGTTCTCCTTTTTTCAGTGTTTTTCTATTTCATAGCCCTCAGGAAAATCAGGGGATGAGGACAGCCTGGTGGACATCCCATGCACTGTCACGTGCAGAGGGACTGGGATGGATGCCCTGCCTCTCCTAGGTGAAGCCAATAACTGCATATGTTAGTGGGATGGCAAGGACCAGATGGAGCATGCTCATCCCTCTGATTACTCAGTCAGTGCCCTGCAGATGTAAATGCTGCAGAGCCTGGCTCAGTCCTGGCAGATTTTCAGGAACAAAGATATTCCCCATTAAACCTGTGGGAAAATAGCCATGTGAATTAATGCTTTGGTTCCCAGGGGAATCACTGTAAATATTCCAGCTCTTTCTGTTCCAAATGTGGATGTGTGATAGATACAGTGCCATGTTTCCTTAGAAAACTGAGTGTTGCCATCCCAAGAAGACAGCCCAGTGGCCCCATGTATTCTGTTTCTTCTTATTCTTCCTCTGCTAAACACTGGGAAATGAAAACATTCTGTGTAACATCAGCCCTCAAAGGTTTTGGTGTGGGAAACCACAATATGCCATGAATTCTTTTTTGTATATGTGCTTATTATGTGTCCTGCAGTCAGTGTTCATACTATGACACAGACCTTTTTGAGGTAAAACGTGCTTGTTGAGATTTGAACTTTGAAACTTGGTGTCTCAGGTCTTTTTATGGAGTGTCCTTCAAAAATAGTTTGGAATAACAGAGATTTCAGAACACTCATCATGTGCCATGGTGGCTGTAGTCTGAGGCACATTAGGATATATTCATAGTTTTTTAATCCCATGTGAATCCATTGACTTCGGTAAAATAACAGCAATTTACAGGAGGAAAAGTTTTGACTATCTGTGATAAAAAGTTGCAAATAGCAAGTAAATAATTTTATGAAGAGCCATTGTGCTCGCGGTTGTATAGACAAATTATGTCTATAAATCACTTTGTACTATCCAGCAAAGATCTTGAGCATATACATCATTATGACACTGTGAAACAGCAGTACTGGTGTTGTCTTGGTAGATGAGTCAATGTTGGGTTTTCAATTCCTTCTGCTGCTGGCTAAAATCTTTTCCAGGGATATAAATATGAGATGGCTACATGTGGAGATTATGAAATGCAGAAATTTGTGGGTTACTCTGTTTAACGTGAAAGAAATATTTTGAAGTGCACCTGTAGACCACAAAGGACTTTATAGCTGCTTTTTTTTTTTTTCTTTTTTTCTTTTTTTTTTTTTTTCTTTTTTTTAATGAAATTGAACAAGTTGTTCATTTGAAAATAAAGGTAAATCTTTCATATTTCTCTGGACAATGGAAACCAAACATCTTGTTTAGGGTTAGGGAGTATTTGGACAGCACTGATGACAAAGGAGTACAGGTACCACAGGTCCTTGTCACCTCAGCAAACAGGAGAGAGGACAGCCTGCTGCACAGTTCTGCACAGGAACTGAGAACACATTTTGAATTCTGTTTAATCGCAACTCAGATGAGTCACAGACACTTGGTCCTCACTTCCTAATTCTGGAAGCAAAAAATAAGCACTTGTTTGAGGCCACTCTTTAAAAGTAGCCTTAAACACAGTAACCATAGCTAATTATAAATGACTTTTATTTATTGACAATTTACATCGTTCAGAGAGGAATTACTAATATATCACAGACCTTTTAACTAGAAATAAGCATGCTCAAGACAGACAGCTGTTTTCAGTGTCAGCTGGGAAAAATGCCCCAACCACTCTTGTTTGATGAACAAACATACTTTCTTGATTGTCACACTCATACCCATCTGTTGAGATGGCATGATGCCCAGGCAGAAGCTGGGCAAAACTTTTGCCTTGGGCATTAACAGTGAGCAACAATAGGTTTAGATGGACAGGATGAGTAACACTGCATATAAAATGTCGCAGGCTTCAATTTTGTGCCAAGCATGGCACAAAAGCTTAGAAACAAATGTCTCCTCATACATCATTTGGGATTACTGAGTCCCCAAAAGCAAATATTACCTAAAAAAACCTGCAGTGTGGGGTCATCAATATATCATACACAAGTTAGTGTTCAGCTCAAAGCGGTTACTTTGTTAGAGGAGAACATTTTGTCTGGAGCACACTGTGACAAGGTGGGGAGAGACACTGCTCGCATGGACAAACGCTCACTACACAGCCAGGAAATCCACTTTAGAAGCATAGGACCAGCTGCTGTCTCAAGCAAATGGTCTTCATTTCCTGGAAAACATGCAGTCAGCAAAAGGATAAGAACGTGGTAGGTCAGCAGCTGAAAGGATGTGAAAATCAGGAGAGACAGTAACATGAGATTTAAGGCATGAGAAATAACTAGAAGACAAAAGCAGAGAACTTACAGGATCATAGAATCATTTCATTTGGAAAAGACCTTTAAGATCATCAAGTTCAACCATCAGCTGGGCACTGTCAAGTCCTTGTCTCGCTGTATGGGACAAAGACTCTCTTTGTAGGTAGCTTTAAAAGGGATGAGTTAAAAGCACCAATCAATAAAAAGAGGATATATAGATGTGATGGGTGTGATTTAGATGAAACCATAAAGCTTTTTTCTCTTTCAATAAACCTATGGGAAAGAGCTATTAAATTTTAAAGCTAGTTTTACCAAATCTAGAAGTAGATACTTTCAAAATACAGGGACTCACACAGAGCAAGACAGGATGAACTCTTTCCTGTAATTCTGGTCTACATCTACTGACATTTGTTTTTTCCAAGCTAGAGCAGAGTCTGTAGGGAAGAGCTTTATCTGTCTCCTTCTTCCACCACCTCCTCCATGCCTGGCTGCCTGTTCTCAACACTCTTTTAATCTCCTCTCAAACATCAGGCTCTTTGCAAGCTGTCACTGGCCTTATTCCTACCATCACTTACTCTCTAAAAGTTTGTTCCAGGTTGTGCTAATAAGATTCACCTTTAATAGGCTATGCACATCCTATCACTCATAAAGGAGACATAATCGCTTCCTTCCTCCACAGGGCAGGAGAAAAAAAACATCTAGAGTAGCCATAAAAATGATTTAGGACAAATCAGAACACATAAATAGTGATCAAAAAAAGAAAATACTTTGAATGCTAATATATTTACAAAGCTCTAAGTAATTTAGTTAAAATTGTACCTTTCCTTATTCATATAGGTTTTTTGTACCTTTCCTTATTCATATAGTTTTTTTGTCTGTTCAATATATGTGAAGGGAAAGTAGTCTGTGCTGTATTTCCAGGAGAAACAAAAGTGCTGGAAAATTTCTAAAAATGAATTCTGAGTCTGAATTCTGTGTCCAAATCTGTTTGTTTGTTTGTTTTGTTTGTTTGTTTTGTTTTTGCTTTTGTTTGTTTTGGTTTGGTTTGTTTTGTTTTTTTTTTTTTTTTTTTTTGTTTTTGTTTTTTGTTTTTTTTTTTTTTTTTAATTTATTTAACTTCTTCAAGGTGTATACATACTCCTTCACAGCATACATGTGGAAATATTACTCCTGTTCTGAACTTCCAACAGTCTCCAGTTTCAGTTTTACTGAATTAATTGAGGGCTGGCTATGTATAAATGCATTTGGTTGCTAGGTTGGTTGTCAACCTGATTTGTTTGAAGAAATGTTAAAAAAATTGTAAAGAACATGTTCACCATGCTGTTTTGCAAACAGTTTTTTCAGCTCAGTTATATTTTTAGTGGATTTCTGGGATCCTGATCTCATATGGTGACAGGCACAACATAATGTTTTGAATACTATTTAAAGAAGTTATTAAATACAAATTTTTCATTATGTGTGAATTCTTATATTACAGGTCAGTTTTTATCATGCCTGAGTACCTCTTGTCCGCATTACACAGTGCAGTAACATTGGCCACATGCAATTCTTTCATTCTATCCTAAAAATGAGTCACATGCATAATCACTAATTCACTCTGAAATATAATGTTTTTTTCTTATATATATATTCTTTCATATATAAATGCCTGTAGACATCTATGCAGATATACATAAATATTGCTTTCTGGACTGTGCAGAGATGACAATTCTAAATAAATAAATAAATAAACTTTGCATTAGAAGGCATCTGTGAAATTAACACTGACCTGTACTTTAAGAGTTGTACTAATTTTTTATTTTTTTTTTTGATAGCTGTGGTTTCCATGTGCTGAAAACAAACCAACAAACAAAAAACAAATGAAAAACAATGGCCTGAGAAGCCTTTAACAAAAATCACAGCTCAGCAATTTGACGGCACCTTGCTAGGAAATATCTTCTGGGTTATGTTTGACAGGAGCAAGGCTGCTCTTGGAGAGCTGAAGACAAGGACGTGAGCCCAGAATATCTTGGCTTTAAACTTCAATTTATACAAAATAGGAGCTGATTATACAGTGCAGTTCCTTCTGCAATGTGGGCTCTTCTGAGCCTGCAGAGGCAGCTCTGAATCTTTCCAAGGAAGCTTTCTGGGGACAGGTTCTTTGGGAGCAGTGCACAGGCAGAGCGCTTGACTTGGTGAGGGTGTTGGATGCTGAGAGAAACCAGCTCATCTTTCTTTGCTGAAGATTTAATTTATTAAAACCTGCTTGAGCTTAGAGGTTCTTGCAAACTTTTGCACAGTGCAAAGTTGAATATGGAAACCAAGCTCACCCTGATTTGAAAAAACTGCTGTTTCTTGGCAGTTGGGAAATTTAGGCTTCTTCTATTAAAGCTGAAGCACACATTTCTGCATAGATATTCCTTGCACATTTTCTGTCATTCCTGGCTTTTACAATAAATTAACTCATGTTTTACCATTATGTAATACATATATATGTAGAAAAGAGGTAATTTAAATCTAGATGAAGTCAATAATGGCTCTTACAAGCCTCTTACAGGCACAGGTGTCCTTTAGCTTGCTCAGAGCCTCAGGCTTTACAGCAGTAAAATCTTCCTAAAAGCTTCTTATTGGCTTCCTCTACAAATTAATTACATGGACACTCAGATTTGTTTATAAGGAGATATAAAAAGAAGGCACTTTGGTTAAATTGGAGTATATCTTCAAAGCACGTTTTGTTCCAGAATAGCTGGGAAAAATGATGAGTTAGTGGCTGCTTAGTATAGAAGGCTGCTTAGTAGAATAATTTTGTTTGGAGGACGTATTTGTTAATGCAGAAATAAATCTTGTTCCATAGCTGTAGAAATGAAGAAAAAAAAGGGCAATCTCTTGAAATTACTCTACTAACTATGTAGTCTCTCTGTAGCAACAGCAGGCCCATTTCAGGGGCTATTAAGAAGAGATGCTCATGAATCTCCATGATTTATTGTATTTTTCACCACTTACAAGCCTTTCCTTTTCTAAAAACCTAGAAATTTGTGACACATAGATGCCAGCTGCAACTCTGAATGGTGGATTTGGATCTGTAGATATGAAAGCCAGATCGGACAGCCCCAGGCAGCTTCACACCCCAGTCTGGACCTTTCCTTTTCCCCCTCCAAGTAGCTCCAGCTGCAGTAATCAGTGCTCAGCTTAACTCTTTCAAGGCTCCTAATTCTCCACAGAGTTTGTACCTGAAAGTCAACAGTCCAAATTGCCTTTTTGGAGATTATGAGTCTAGAATTCTGCTTACTTGGATTGTAGGATTTTACAAGTAAGAAGATGACTTTTGAGTCTTGCACGGGACAAAATCATGATATTAATTCTTTGTATCAACATTGGTGTGATTTAGTTGCTGAAAAAAAACAGCTGCGTATTTTAAAACTACAATAACATAAAGCCAGAAAGTGAGGCAATTGAAATAAAACATAAATGAAAAGTGTAGCTGAGAGCATTCTAAAAAAATAACCCGATGACTCTTCAATATATGTGTGCGTAGATCTGTGTGTACGTGTGTGTACACGCACAGACACATATGCACATGATACCATACCTCACACAGGATTGCCATTGTCTATTCATTCATTAGAGGTAATTATTTTTAATTTTTGTCCCCACTGACCTGTAGGCAGATGGTTAGCATGAATGCCATTTTTATCTGGACACCAGATCTGGCCAGACAGCAATCTGTTGGGTTTGATCACTAAACTGGCAGCTGCATTACAGACCTGCTCTTTTCTCTTATTGTCTCCAGGGACTGCAGATTGGATGCACTGAATGTGAACTTCTGCAAAACATGGGGCTTTTTGTCATTTTCACTTTGCTTTCTTTTTATGACCATCCGGTAAATATCAGCACGGTTAAAAGCTGATTGAATCAAACTGTGCCAAGAAAGCAATTTTAGCTACAAAATTATTTTTTGCGTATATAAAAAGCAAGAAAGTAAATGAGGCTTTAAAGAACAAATATACGTGTGCAAGTCAACAAGAAAAGGTAATTCAATGAATTCTAAGTTGGAGTTTAAAAAATCTATATACGAACACTATTCTTATATAAAAACAGAGGACAAGGTGTTGTGGGACACATTTCTGAAAAGGACAAAAGGACCAAAGGCATTTTATAATTGTATGGTTTCCACATGGGAAACTTGTGTGATCAGTAATACAAAACACTTCTATATGACATAGTTGCATGACATACAAAAATAGACAGAGGTTTTTGTCCAATCTTGCTCTCACTAAGGCTTGAGAATGTGCAAAACTTTAAACACATGAGTATTATCTATATTAAAAGACATGGTATACACTCTACTGATTACATTTTTTTTCCTAAGTGTGTGTGTAACTCTGTTTTATTGGTGGGGTTTTTTGCCTACTTTTACTATATCTTAGTTTGACAAAATTATTTAAAATATGGTGGAAGTTGCGCCCCAGTAAAGACTGAAATGTCTTTAGCTGTTCTCTATTCAGATTAAATAAAAGAATTTTTTTTATAAACTCATTGCTATGTTCCATTTTAAACTGTCAGAATAAATTAAATAATTTGTATCTTAATGTAAAAGGCATCTATTCATTACAGAGAGTAGTTGTCCTCCCTTTTCAAGATGCAACAATGTCAAATCCAGATTTGGTCTACTGAGGCTGCCTGATATGTATCACAGGACAGGGATGACTGCAAATACAAGGAATTTACCATCAGACTTGTTACCATCAGACTGTGCCACAAGTAGAATTCAGAGAAAAGGTATCTATAATCTTACAGGTTTAGATATATTTAGGCAGGGTTTAATTTTATCAAGCTGTTGTTTACCTTATTTATTTCTAAAACTTATCCCTGTTACATTCCAGTGTTGCATACATAGCTAGGGAGACACAAATCAAATAAAATTACATGTTGTTAAATGCCATCAGAAAAAGTAACTTCCCAGGATATTTTTTTTTTTTTTTTCCTACACTGGTGAATAGTCTACTGTGAGCCCAACAGATTATTCTGGTTCCCCTACTTTGACCTAAGAAAAGAAGAGGGAATCTTGTCTTGCTCAACAGACTCCTCATGCATTTTTCATTTTAATATCATAGATTAAAATTAATATAAACAGCATAAGGAAAAGCACACCACACAGTCCTTTTTGTGTGTTAGAGTCAGATGCACTTTCACTTAGTGCTCCCCCGGATGTTTTCCTGACCAGTTGTACAGTTGGAGGGGCATAGAAGATGCCAGATCCAAATCTTTTACTTCCCAGGTAATCACTGAACTTCCTAGAGAAAAAATTGTTTTCCCCCTGTTAAACACCTGCCTCCAATAAGGAATTAGTTTGACATAAGCTGGTGAGTAAAGACATAACAAGAAAATAGTAAGTATAGGTACTAGTAACTTTACCAACCAATTTTTGTTCTCCTGGCTCTCTCTAAATCTATTATTCATGTCATATTTAGAAAACTTAGTTGCCAGAATGATTTCCTTTACTGCAAGTAGAAAGAAAGAGATAATTTTAGAAGATTATTTATATCCCTTGACTCTCCACTCTGCAAATTCAATTCTCTCTGGTCCCATTCCATATGAGAGAGTTAAAGATTCAGTGGTGAGATTTCACCATCCTCTCTAACAATCCAGAGCAGATTGCTGTGTTGTGAAAAAAGATATGCAAAAATAGATGACAAGGTGGAATTCAAGACTACAAAAAACATCAATGATGATTAAACAAGAGACTGTGCTTGACAACAATCCTAGTTATTTTTTTTCCTAGATTTTTTTTCTATGGTGGTAGAAATAGGTCAATGTGAAAGGTTACTCATAGGCCATTTAAGAGAGCACACTCTTTTTATGCCCTGGGCAACTGAACTAGTGCTGTGCTTTCAAAGCTATTTTTAAGGTCAGCAGTCAGCTTTAACAACCTGTTTTGAGTGCTGGGAATATCCAAGGTAGATCTGTTTTGAGAAGAGTATTTGATATTTTCAGTGATGGACTTGAGTGGCAGGAGCTTGTGCATGTGGTCCCAAAGCAGCAGGGCTGGCCTCTCCCAGCAACATGAGTGGTGCACACAGGCTCAGAAGAAGATGCAAAGACGCTGCCAAACACTTTACACTCACCCTTGTGTTGCTTCCACGCCTTGGCATTGAGAGCCAGCAATCTTTTCCAGTGTTTCAGCAAATCTATCATGCTTGCCAACGTTTAAAATTCAGAAGTGGACCCTGCCTCTCCAGCTGCCATTTTTTAGGCAAAAAGAAATATCTATCAGAGGACTCCAACGACTACCAGTGACTCTAAAACAAATACAAATAAGGTGGATTTGCTGTGCAAGTGCAGATGTGGTGGCTGGTGTGTGGACATCATGTCCAAATGCACCCAGAGGTGTCAGAGTCCCTACACATGAGACAGGATTGCTCCGTGCCTGCACCTTAGATTACACCCAGCATTCAGAGGTGTTCCATACACAGGGACAAAACACGCAAATGTAATAGAGCTGGCAAGAATACAGTCGTAGCAGATTACAGAGCAGAAGCTTTCTGAGTATTTCTGCAAACAGGAATACTCCCCCCTTTTCCAGGGGAGGAAATTGCACTTCTCAAAATAGAAATTTTCATTGTCATATAAGATCATAAATAAATTCTTTTACTCTTTTTGACCCCAATATCTCTAACAAAATGAAATGCACCTAAAGACACAACCCTTGTTTGAAGGTTTTCAGCCTGAGAAGCCTAAGAAGCCATATTTTCACAGAGTTTGAAGTCCTTTCAGGCAAGGAGAGAGAAGACGAGATTGTATTCAACCTTAGGTAGAGCAGCAATGATTGCTACTCTTGCATTGTAGCAACAAGCCTTATTACTTGTCCCAGGACATTTCATGAGATGCAAAAATATTGGCAGGACCTTTCCTCTAAGCCACTTCCCTGCTGGCACTGGGGGGTTGATACCATTTGTACCACACACCTCAGCAGGCTGACAGCCTGTGACTTCCAGTTGGACACAACTGAGAATTTCCTCGCAGCCCCAGTGCCAGGAGCAGCCATCATCACCCCTCCCAGCCCTGCAGTCTTTGTCACATCTCCTATTTTATATCAGCTGGTAAAGTTCGACTTGCTGTCACATGAAATGCAGCAAGCACACAAGAGCAAGGGCAGCAAACTGAAACGTGGGGGGATGTTCAGGAAAAAGGGGAGAAAGAAAGAGGAAATTCATTAAATGAAAATCCGGCTGCTACGAAATCTCTTAGTACATTAACCCAGCATGGGGTCTGAATCTCTGTTGCAAGGCCCTGACTGTGTCCACTGTTGCTTCATTACTATTTTATTGATTTCAGAGGGGAATATAAATCCAGAGCAGTCTAACTGCCTTAGCAAAACACAGGGCTGACAAAGTTAATGTGCTAAAAGAAGGAATATTTTGGAATCAAAACTGAGGTAAAGTGAGTCAATAACGTACTGCAGTTTGTCTAAAAGGCATCTCCATTTTAAATTATGCCATGTTATCATTTTCACCTCTTCCAAAGAATCTAAAGAGCATGGGCCGGTGTAAAACTTACTCTAAGCAGGGAAAGCAGTGCCTTGAAAACAAAGTGATTGCATAGTTTCCTAAAAAGAAGGAAAATTTTTTAGCTCTAAAATCACTTAACACAAGGGGAGTTGATTCTCACTACCAAAATCAAATACAAGTTGGGACCTATCACAGAGGTCCTGCCGAAGATAAGTATTATACATTGATGATATAATTGGTATTGTTTTATTAACTAATATTATCAACTGGACCACTCAGAGGGCTCATTGCCAATTTTGGGGAATGCAGTTAAAAAGAGTGTTTCTGCCAGTTTATTGCCTTTGCACCCCTGGGACTGCTGAGCTCCCACTTCAAACGGAGAGCAGAATTCTTTTGCCACTCGCTAAGTAGCACATCAGCCTTGAATTACTTAGCTGGGTTCTACATACACACACACACACACAAAAAAAAAAATTAACATCTAGATTGTTACAAGAAAACAAAAGAAGTTTGGCATTTTGACACCAAACACTGAGAGTTTTGTGATCATATGTATGAGTTTTTCCTGAGGAAAGGAATGCAGAACTAGAGGAGTTCTTGTGGCTACTGAGCTGGAGGTAAGCACATTATTTTCCATCAGTTGTTAACCTTTTTACCCTCTGCCTTTGCTCCAGATGTTTCCTTTCCTTCCGTAAACTTCTAAAGTGAAGTAGCAGAATGTGAGAAACTCTGCAACAGGAGAAGCTGGAGGAATCCAATGTACAAAGAGGTTCGTGTTATGTTGGGGCCAATGCTCACATTTCCGCAAATACAAGTACCTGAAACTTTATGTATTTATTTAGAAATTTAGCACAGGCACAGTGTTAAATAACCCTATTTGGTTATGGCAATGCACCTTTTCTATCAGGACTAAAACTGTTGCCATGTAATGCTTAGTGAAATTCTGCAGCCAGCACACAGGGAATAAAACAGCCCCAGCAGCACCACATTCTGTCTTCTAACAGTTTTAAGAATGTTTAAAAAACTTTGGAACTATTAATTTTTCTAAATTGAGGTCCTGGCAGTCATATAACTGCATATCCATTTTTTAACCTGGCCAAGATCTTGTTCTCATCTACTTTCTACATTCCACTGTTTAATCACAAAAAAACCATTTTGGTTTTCTTGGTTTGAATTTCCCATCCTTTATACATCCTTGTTTTTACTCTAGGAAACAGAAGTTCCTATTCATATTCCTTGGACTTTTGTTTTCAGATAATTTTGATTTTCAGAACATATAATTTCACCCTGATTTGTGTCTTTTTAAAATACTTATGCTTCTTTTTATTACTTTTGGTGAGGTGTTTTGTTTTGTTTTGTTTTTGTTTTTGTTTTTGACCACTACTGTTGATTTTTTTAGACTCTCTTGATTTTGCAGTAATACTTTGAGGACAGAGAAGAGAAGGAGAAAAGAGCCACACTTTTGAATAACTCCCTGAAGGACTCTCTCATTCTCCATCCCCTGTGTAGGAAAACCCACTGAAATCTTGTGAGATTTCTTCACTACAGCTGTATTTCAACACAGGTTTGTATTGATGTGTGTAAAATGACGCCCAAAAAACCCTAAAGCCAGAAGATGAAAAACTAGACAAGCCTTCCAAAACTGACAAGCTGAATTATCGAGACCCTGACAGGAGTTGTGCATTAACAAATTCTTAATAAAAATGATTAAAAGAATCTATACCAATCCCTTCTTTAATACTTTAATTTTAAGAAACATTACAGAAAAAATGCAGAATATATGCAAACCCCCAAAAATTCATTCTAAAAGTCTGCAAAAACTGAAGAAGCCTAAATATTAAAATAAATGAAAATTCTATAGCAAGCAGTAAAAATAATTTAGCAAACTGTTTTGTTTCCAAGGAAATCCCACATAAAATAGAAAATACAAATTAGCATAGCTCTGTAACTATTGTTCTAGTCCTCATTAATACATCATGTAATATGACAAAATATAGAGAATTTAATTGATTTTTACCAGAAAAAAAGTATTTATACTACTTTTAATTCAGTTATTCCTCTGTTATCCATGAGTTACCCTCCATGCCGACTGCATGTAAAAAAACATGTAGTGATGGTTGTAAAAACTGTAAAAAGAATGAAAACTTTTCAAAATTTAAGAGAAATTTAAAATCTAAAAAATTTCCGGAAATACGTCCTCTGAATATATCTTCCTATTCTTTCTTTAAATCTTACTCATCTTCTTATCCTTCTTCCCCCACTTTCACTCAGGCAAAAAAAAAACAGGAACTGGGTTTTTCAAAGATCACTACAGGAGAGACAGCTCTGCTATTAATGAAATAACTAAGTGGTTTTGAAAATGCTATTCTAAAAATCAGGTGGAAAACCTTAGATGCATTAATATATAAACATGCCTGAGTAAAGAAAAAGTCACTGGAAGCCCAGAAGAATTTGGGCATTGAATTTTATTCTTAAGAATTCAAATTATCAGACTGGTTAAGTGAGGAAGTGGAAACACATTTTTACATTTGTCTGTTTTTCCTAAATATATATTTCACTTGTTTAAACCATACAGAGTGCTGCTCATTAAGTTCTGATGTTTTTCCTATATGTAAAAACATCAGCATTTATTGTTGTCCTGTTTAATGAAACCTTGGTGATACCTCTGGTCAGGGTCAGTTGCAAGAATAAAAATTCTGTTTCCAAAGGCTGTATGTGCCCAACAAGATCTGTTTCCTGGCTAATTACATGAAAAATTGCACACAATGGCGCTCTCCTGTGTAACTCACACAACATTGCAATCCATCATCATGGACATTGGCTCTGTGTTTGGCACTTTCCAGCATGAACTGTAGCATCTGACACCTAAAAGAAGGAGTGATTGAATATGGAATTAAAACAAACAAAATGGAGACCCTCACAATTTTGCATCAAATTGTGAGTGCAGAGCAGGATACGATCAAATGCTAAAAAGTCAGCGTAATGAAATATATATGATCCCAAGGACAAGGATATTCCCTATTTTTTCATAAGTTTTCTCCACAGGGAATCATCTGGGCAACTCAAGCCCTAGAGTGAGGTCTATAAACCACTGGTGTTTAGTGACCATCTGCACCAGTAGTTCCATTATCTGTGGCTGGAGATTGATTTTCCTTTTCCTTGCATGTTCACTTACCCTAATGCCCCAGAGTGTGCAATGGAGCCAGCAGCATATAATGCAAAGACAGCTTTTAAGGCATCAGAAGTGAAAGCATCAGTAGTATCATTATATTCTGAATCTTTTGTAGTAGCTTTTGGTCTAATCCTATTGTAACAGGAATCCACTGATGGTGGCTAGGCCCCTCCTTTATGAAGCTTAAGTGCAGAGCTCAGAAGAGCTCTGCTTTCCTAAGAGGAAGGTGAAAAAATCTGCTTTATATGACCCCTTTATGACGGGGGTCTGGTTTTATGTGCACCAATTTAATTTCATACAGGACCAGTAACACAGAAGAAGACAGAGGACACTCATTCAGATTTGGAGGCTGGGAATCAGCAAAAGGTGGTCTAAGAGGTCTCAACAACTCTTCTTAGCGGTGTGAATAGTACATTCAAAGTGGGGTCAACAGGAATAGTATTCCTATTCCTAAGTCATTGTCAGTAATTACTCTTAGGAAATATTTCTTTTCTCCCTCAGTGACATGCCAAAAGCTCCCACAAATACCAGGGAAAATGAACTTATTAATTGACCATATAGGAGGAGGACAGAAAATGGTGTGGCACACAGACCAGGTTCTAGAAAAGGCTTGGCAGGCAGCAGCTGCCATTTTTCCCAACAGTCTGGTCTTAGCAGGACCTGACAGATGCAAGATTTTTAAGAATCTGGCCCCCTGTTTAGCTACCTAAAATGTGATCCAAAGCCTACAAATCTGTCTCTCCTTATCTAGTCAGTGTAACTATTTAGACATTTCTTCTTTGTTCACACCCAAGAAAATCCCACAAAACAAAACCATGTGAAGAGAGGAAAAGTGTGGCCTTTCAGAATGTTACACAATGTTCCCCTTGAGAGACCCATAAGAATGCAAATCTCCTTCCTCTCTGTGCCTAGAAAGTACCTCCTACAAACCTGAGACTCCCAAATTGCTTCTCAGCTCTTCTGAGAGTACAAAGACACTTGTATGCCTATAAAGACCATACATGGAAGAACACACAAGAAAACAGGTATCAATTATTATGCCATTGATCATACTGTGTATTCAAAGCGCATTCTTCATCCATGGTCTCCTGCTCCATGAGAATCACACCTTGAAAATATACATTATTACTAACTCTGTATAGCAGATGTATGATAATATTTCCATTTAATGATTGAAATGGTATGTGTTGCTTGAAATACAATAAAAATGTGGCTTTCGTATTGTTCAAAATTTAAGGTATAAATAAGAGTTACAAATACTAATATATTCATAATTAGGTTTTCCTCCAGTTTTCTCTTCACAATGCGAACTAGTGATGTTCTCAGAGAACAGGGAACCTAAGCTTAATTCATTCCCTCACCTCTAAGGTTTAGAACGTGTTTTTTTGCGTCATCTTCTTGCTTTAACCATTGGTACCAAAGGACATTGCTATCTGGACCCTAAATTTATATCATTTAACAGAAGTGGAGTGATTGTGGTGTACAAAACACCCAAAAAGTTAGTGAGGACTTCTATTTCTAGTAATGGCTAAAGCCTCCTAAATCAGGAACAAAGATCTAAATCAAATCCAGACTGACCACTACTGCTTCTGCCAGTGAGTGTATTTTCTCAATATTCTTACTGCATCTTAAAACCAAAAAGAAAGTGCACTTAAATTGAAAGGCTACATTTTTTTTGTTTGATAAAGGGAAAATATTTTGGTTTCAGCATACATAAGTTATCCGTGGAACTCATTGCCATATGTCAACATTGGGTACATAACAGGATTTCTAGGGAGTGTAAAGTTCTGAATGGTTACTAGGAACCTCACAGATGCTTTAGACAAGATATGTAATATATGTATATATGGAACATAAAAGAGCCAGTTACCGCTTGCTACTAACTAATAAGAATTAGAGGGGAAAAAAAAATCTTTCCCTTTGGGAGGGTTGTGGCATAACTTATCATTGATTTTCTTGTACCTTTGTCTGAAACATTGGCCACTGTCAGAGAGGAGATGCTGGGCTAAGCTTGATCATTTGGTTTGATCATTATTTTGGCAATAAAATATAGCAAGTAGAGTAAAACTTTTTTTTTTTTTAGTAGAGTAAAACATTCTTTTTTTAAAATAAATATTTCTACAGCAAAGAAAAATAGTAACTACATGATACCTAAGTTAACCAAACAAAATACCAAATTCTAATTGTGCAATTAAATATTTTGATTTTTTATGAATTTTTTCTGACAGACAAGGGACAGAAATATTTTTTCTTTATTTTCTTATTATTTAAGATAATAATTTCTTTCCTGGTTTTGAAGTCTAAGAAAATCAAATATTTAGCTTTGAAATGTTTTTTTAACCACCTGACTTGGAGTGGATATTTAAAATCAGATCCCCAATGTCCTGTGTGAGTGCTTTAAGTACAATCCCAATTCCTTGTGTTAGAGCTCTTCTCCTTCCATAAACATTTAAACACTAACGTACAATAGTGAAATATTTTTGATTAGTTTCAGTGATAAAATGTTAAATTCCCTTTTAGTTAAGTAATAAAGGATCACTTAGCCTTATAAAAATATTTAGTGCCCATTATCTACTGATAATCATTGAGTTCAATAATTTTAATCAAATTGCATATTTCTCCTCTTTTATTCCCTTTTCATGTGTGTTGAAATTTGTACTATTCTACAACACAATTCTTGCAAAACCAAAATATCCCTTCAAAAAACACCTAACAAATTGTATTGTCACACATGCTACATAGAAATCACGTGTAGAATTTAGGCTATAAAGGAATATTTTCTTTCTTGTGTTCAAATCTTGATTTTACACACTCATCCATTTTAAAAATGTGGGAGACTGCTGTAAGAAGGTCGGACTAGGCTAGGTATTAGCAGGAAATTCTTTACCACAAGGGTGGTGAGGCACTGGAACAGGATTCTCGGAGAAGTTCTGGCTGTCCCACCCCTGGAAGTGCTTAAGCCCAGGCTGGGTTCTGAGCCACCTGCTCCTCTGGAAGGTGTCCCTGCCCATGATGTGGAACAAGATGATCCCTTATGTTCCCTTCCAACCCAGGCCATTCTCTGTATCTAGTCAAATAGCATTTTCTACTTAATACTGTAGAGACCAGTAACTTGTATCTGAACACAGAACAACTTTTGGCAAGGTTTATGGCCTTTATTTGATAAGACCAGGAAATACAGGATCTACTACTGTAGTGGTGTGGGATTTGTTTTTGGTTTTATTGTATGTGTTGTTAAATTATGGCTCATTCTATGTACCCCTGTGTGTTCCCCCCAATGGTCTTTCCCTGTTTTTCTCCCCTCCAACCATTATATGTCAATCCCCCACTCCCCCCTCCTCTGGGGTCTGCCTGTCATCTCGGAGCCTTCCCCCGGAGCTAGAAAGTTCTTTCAAGGGCATTGAGTGATAGGTCAGATCCAGAGGGGGTCCCTCCCCATCATCTATGTTTGGTTTATGAAAATATCATTCATCCATGTGACCCCTCCCTGGTGATCCCTGATTTGCTCACCCCCTGCCTCTTCTGGTTCCACCCCCAAATAAAAGGTGCTGGCAAGCAGCCTGGGGAGCTCTGCCTGAGCAGTTACCTGGAGGTCAGGAGGTTCCGCGCTGGGGCTCCAAAAAAATCTTGTGACCCGCTCAGCAGAGTCCGCCTTTCTATCTCTGCTGTCATTGCCTTGCACCACCTGCCTGCTGCCGAGCCTGCTGCGTGGGAGCCAAGACCCCACAGGATGGGATGAGCTCGCACTGCCAGCTGTCTGCACCTTTCCAGGCCACGGTGCCTGAGCACAGGAAAGGCCTGTGCCTTTCCAGGCTAGCCTGAGCTAGCCTGAGCTAGCCGAGCGAGCGTGGAGACCACGCATTAGGCACCGCAACACACTAGGAGTCTGTTCTGATGGCTAACCACTCTTCTTTCTCATATGGAAAGTATGCACACATGCAAAAGAGCTGAGATAGCCTATTACTGTGACAAAATCCAGAACTCATGGAGTTAAAAAATGGGATTTTTAGGTGTTTAAATAAATGAAATCTGAATTCTGTCTTCCTTAATTGTAGAAAGAATTATTTTTTCCCTCTGAAACACTCTTTTAAACTAGAAATGGATGAATGAATTTATACAAGCAAATGGCTCTTGTGGCTGATGAGGTCTTGGGAATGCAAGTAGCACAGCCTGACTCACACTTATCCACTGTCTGCATTTTCAGCACTATAGACATTGGTGATAAGCGGGTGTGAACTTACCTAACAGAGACACTCGTGTGCTTTATTGGCATTCATTAGCATGGGGAAAGTGTCATATGCGTTTCACATTGGATTCTTCCCGAAAACACTAGGCCCTGAGAAACGGAGGATTCTTACTCTAATTACACCAGAAGGATGTATCTTTTCTTCATTGCAAAAAAAAGAAAAAAAAGTGGATGGGGAAACAATTCCCCAGACATTACAGCAAGACTGTTAATACAGCTCTTTGGCTCTTGTTGTCATTTATACCTAGCAAGAAAAAGGAACACTGAGGACAGCAAGGCTTACTTTATTCGCTCTCAGGTCTCTGCCCCGTGCCAGACCACAGCAAAGTTGCCATAATGTAAATGTCAGTTGTGTGGTTGATTTCATACACTGCTGCCCACAGACATCCACATCAAAATAAATATGCATGCTATGGAGAATAGCACTTTGCTCTTTGTGAATTCCACAAACGCTGCTTTGCTGGTTTTGCAACCCTACGGCTGTGTATTTTTTTTTTTTTTTTTTTTTTTTTTTGGCAGATTGAGAGGGAGGCATTCCTGAGTCTCTCAGGGCCTCCCCTTACATTTACATCAAAGTGACCAGGGACACCTTGGCTCAATCATCCCCTCAGATCCTGGAGATCTGGGCAAGGTATCTTTCATGCCAGCAGATCACAGTGCATAGTGCTCCTGCATTTTACAGCAGCTCTGTTCTTTGCTGTGAATATCTTTGCTGCACTAGCTATGATTAATAAAGTGGTGTGCAAGCTGCTGACTATTTATATATACATGGACTAAAATTGATCCAGAACAATTTCCTATGCATCTTTACGACTTTGGCCTCCGAACAGGAAGCAAACATGAATGAAATACAGTGGCTGTTGCCCAGGGAAGGACCATTCTGCACTGATGACAAATGTGTGGCAACAGCCAGGGGAGTTAGAGAATGGGACCTGCCCAGGCTGGCAGAGTGCTCCTCACAACACTTTGGAGAGTAATTACAAATTCATTATAACATGTGAATATTAACTGAAATATTAACTACCTAAATTTTAACTATCTAAAACAGAGTCCATGAAACAATGGTTCTCCAGGTACAGAGATCTTAAGGAAAAAGTAAAAGTTTGACTGTTATGCAGAATGTCTGTAAGCCTAAAGAGAAAGGCCTCTTTTTCTTCTAAGACCATGTGTTTCTACATGCTTCTCTGAGGAACACACAGCTGTTTGGCTATGTTGCCATTTTCCTGATGAGTATTCAACTGCCTGGCAGAGTTTGTGGGCTGAGGCCAAACTTCGCTGCTTATACTGGTGTTTACTGTATTCTTTCTAAATACCTTTTATGAAGTATTTTACTGCGTATGCAATAATACTCCTCTTTGCTTGAAAGATTCCAGGAGCTTTATTTTGCCTCCCCATCCTCCTAATGTGAGGAATGCTGGTAGTAAAGGTCACACTGCCTTTCCCCTTTAATCTTCAGATGAATAAAATGTAGGAAGAAATAGGAGAGGTAAGGAAACACGAAGACAGAAAACTTGCAAAAGAGAAAAAAGAAAATTAAACTGAAAATAAAGAAACATGGAAATGAAATTTTTAAAAGGCAAAAGAAAATACATGGCAACAAAGTTTAAATATAGTTGCTTGCCTGTTTAAATTCTAAAATTACTCCACAGCCTCATAATAGGATTAATAGGTTTCAAAGGACTAATAATCACTAGTATGACTGAATGCCTTTAAACTGTCTCTGCTTAGTCAACCTAGGAGGACTTTCTGCTCCCCTGATTGCCATACACACGATCCTTTTCTTTGTGAGCTCTAACCTTTCATGGGTCATTTTTCTTCATCCCTTTCTCTTTGCTTTCCTTCTCTGAACTCTAAGGCTTCTCTTTTCCACCATGCTCTGAAGTTTCTTTCCCTCACTTTCTGCTCCAATTCTCCCTTTTCTCTGCTACAGAGATGTGCTCCCTGAGCATTTTACATCGGTACCCCTGAGAGCTTCCCTATGGATATGGCACTAAACTCCATCACAGAGACTAAATTCTGCTAGTGCCATAACCAAATATTGCAATTTTCTCCACTGTAGCCCAGCTTTCCTCACTGAGGTGTTGGCCTTCCATGTCATTGTTGGTCGTTTGCCTTTGGCACAAACTTTAATTAGTTGGATTAGGCAGAGAAGGTCTACTATTACTCAAACCCTGCTGCCTCACAATCAAATATGAAGGCTCATTAAATTCCTCTTACAACACTGGGTTTCATAGCCTCCTTATCTCTAGTAACCAGGCACTTCTCACAGCTGCTATTAAGTTCACTTATGACCATTGGTAAGAAATGCTGAAGTCAAATTGCATATTTTACATGTGAAAAATCACATACTGAGCTAGGTTCTGTCTGTACTTTTAAGCAAGCTTTGCTGATTGCACATAACTCTTCCCTTTTCAGGCATTCATTCATTTTCTGAAAGCCTGAGCAACCATCTAAATCCTTAAAGTCCAACCTGGATAGGCAGGAAAATGACAAGCACATGGGACAGCCACTTCTGAACCAGGATTAAAAAGTGTGCCTATCCTAAAAGGAGAAGAACCAGATGTTCCTCCCATTCGCTTCACTGAACTGAGTGTCTGAACTTTTTGGTTTTCCTTTCAAACTTTCAAAACCATTTTAACTTGGTAGGTGTGATGCTTGTTTTTCCTAATAACAAGCATTCTGATGCAGATAAAAACTTCAAGTGCTTTTATTCTTCTATTTTGTTGTGATTTGTTGGTTTAATTCTTGATTCTTTTTGCAGTCTATGAACTAATGCACCATTCTCTTTTTGCAGGTCTTAAGAGTCCTTAAAAACAAATATATCAGGTTCATTGAGCATCCCCAGGAACTAGGTAGCAAGTAGATGGTAGGTTCACAAAGTGACAATTCATACAATTCTGCTTAATGTGAAATCAAACTCAGGACACTGAAGTTAACAGTTTACATGGGCTCAAAACTGAGCTACACAGCTCCTCAGATGAGGAGTGAGCTGTAACTCCCCTATATCCGGCTCAGGAAGTCTGTCAACCTTAGGTTGTGAAGGCCTGGAGCATATGGAAAGGAGAAATTATTCTGCTCTGCCTGGTCCTTATATTCTTCCTCCTGTGGCAGGTAGACTACTGGGCTGAATGAACTTTAGACCTCAGGCATTACAAACCCATTTATATTCTGAAGCTTTGTACTGTTCTGGACTCCTCGGCACACTGGGAATTCTCACTTTCCTTTCAACATCTTCCCAGATGCTTTGCATTGACCAGTGTGTTCAGGGATGTTGGAAAAATTTTGAATTCACTTCCTAGCATTGATTCTACCTATAGATCTATCTATAGATCTTGAGTGGACTTTCTGATTTGTCAATAAGCAAGTTGTTTCATTGACTAAAATGTCATGAGACTTTCCTAGTACACTAGTAAATTGGTAAATGTCTGAGCAATTTAAAAAGTTGAGATAGCCATCTCTGAGAATAATTCTGATGTACATTAGGGGATCCTTTATAATTAATTTCTAATATTAGATGTGAAATACAAATACCACCCCCCTAACTGATGGCCTGACAGTATCAGTTTCCTCCATGTGTACTTGCTTTCCTTAATGCTGCATAAGAGTACTACTTTCCCTTCCCTTTTTAGAAGAACTGAAATATTTCTGAGCGAACTTAAACTAAAACAATTTCTGAGCTACTTGATATCTCTTTTTCAATGAGCAAGTGTCTCTTGGGTAGCAATGCAAGATGTAACGAAAAAGTAGACAGCAACCTAAGCATTTTTGTAGGATCCTTAGCAAAAAATAATAATAATAAAAAAATCCCATGTTACTCTTAAGGACAGAGGTTTTTCTGTGCCTTTCCATACTTCATTTCTATGCCAAGTACAAACCAAACCTACATAAATGCACAAACACCATTACAAAATCAAGGGGGTTGACGCATACGGAAATGATAAATCCTACTCTAGAAGCAGTCAAATGACTCAAAGACCACTGATAAAAAGAACACATTAAAGGCATCCTTGCCATACACCAACAAGATCTTCCCTGCTGGGTGACCTACCTCAACTAACTGTCAAAAAGAATCAGTCTCAAGGGAATGTTTTGCTTATAGATTTATAAATGTTGACAATAATCCTAAATGGATGTTAGGGGAATTGACAAATCGCAGCATTTTTCTTGATGTATGTGTGTCTGGGGAAACTTTGGAGGGCCCAGCATTCATTAAAAAGAAGTGAGCCATTGACAGCTGACAGGGAAAGACAGGTAGCATAGCTAGAAAAGTAGAAGCTATTTGTTGACATAAAATTCTGAAGCATAACCTAATAATCTAGTATTTTCTTCTACTGTTGTTTCTAGGCTCACTCAAAGTGTACAGACCATAGAGCCCAGTGTGCTTAGTGAAACAATAAATCTGTTTACTCTATAAATGGCTTTATTGTCAAAGCTTGAATGCTCAGGAAAATAATGTGAGCCAGATTAAAGCTGGAATTAGTGCTTTAGTAAGGATCTGGGGGGCAGCTGAAGGATGTATTTTTGGTTTTTTCTGTGTATGCATATGCGGGGTTTTTTCTCCCTTGGAGGTCACAGCACATGTTAAAACAGCATCCTCTGAAAGAAAAGAGTTCTGAGCTTTGTTCTGTCTCCTTATCTTGACAGAGGTGAAAAAAGGGGAAAGACAACAAATGAGGAAACATAGAAGTTTGAGTCTAACTTTATGTTTGATTGTGAGTTAAATTGTTTCTGGGACCACTGACAGGGAAACTTGCAGAATTTATCCAGGAGTCTGGAATCTGACTAAGAGCTTTGATTAATTTTCCTTGATAGTGTATTAATTACAACTAGCTTTTCTACCTAGCAGTCTTCCACTTTAATCTGATTTGATAGCAAGTGAAAACTAGAAAAACATGGCAATCTGAGATATTTTTATGGATTTCTTTGCATTGTGAAAGGAACAAAAATATTGAAAAATGGAATGGCATTTACTTCTGCCCTATTGAGAAATAATACTATCTAATCGTTTTAAAAACACCTTCAGCGATTGATTGCTAGCACTCTATAATCCAGATTACTGTGAGTGTATTTGCAAGAGTAGGTTTGAAAAGAGTGATACGCTCACATGGTTATTTCCCTAGGATGGAAATGTCAGCACGTGTCTCGTCTCCCATTTCCTACTGCCAGAGGGCACTTAAAAGCAAATTTTGCAGTATTTCATTGAATTCAGTTTTAAACAAAGGTAGCAACAGGTCCTGCAGCACCCCTGGGGCCCACAAGAACATATTTATTTCCTCTCTTTCACATTACCCCTTGTCTCAAGGAAAGTGATTAAGTAGAATTCATAGCAGTAATACAGACCGTGTCTCATTAGAGGAAGCAGCATGGGTAGAGACTGATCATACTTCTAATCTTAGAAGGCAAAATAAAAGACAACAACATAGTTATTTAGAGAGGAAGGAAATTGAGAAAAACAAATTTGTTGATTCTGGCCAACATCATATAGAAAGTCTATGCAAATCTGGGAAATAACTCGGATCTCTGAGTCTGTTCTTTGACACTTTCTCCATGTACTGCTCCATTCTCTTTTGTTGCTTTACTCCACCCTACATTGTATTTCTGACAAATACTAATAGAGTTTCTGTGCCCACTTCCCTTCACCAGGGTTAATACTCTACCCAGGCTGACCAGAGGTCCTGCATCTGATATTGTGGGACTTTCACAGTTAATGTGCAGCAGAAAGAAATTACTTATCGTGTTTCTCTTTTTTCCTCCTCTTTTTTCCTGAGGGTTTCTCCTCTATCACAGTAATTTCTGTGATGTTTTCCTGTTTTTATCTGTAAACTATGTGTCAATAACTAAAAACAGTATTTGAGCAAAAGCCCTACCAAATCTTGACCTTTTTTTGGTGAGGCAATAACGAGTTTTTGAATGGAGCCCCAGATGTCTTTTTCGGATGCACTGTAAACTTTTGTTTAATTTCCTGTCTACTACCAGCCTTAGTCCATCAGTATTGCCCTTGCTTTCACAGACTTCTATATATCATGGAATATTTGTATTTTGGACTGTTTTCCCCAAGAAATAATAGCTTCCATTTTACAGGCTGACACTCAACATAGTGCAACACATAGCTTTAAACTTTTTTTTGTGCTATTTTTCTGGTTTCAGCAATGATTTTTTCCTTGATCATGGGTATACATATGGAGACTCATTGTAAAGAAACAGTTATATGAGTAAAATCCCAAATTCCTAGTAGGTGGGTGAAGTGCTTTACTTCTGTCACCACTGACCCATCCATCCCTAGACCCCATTGTCAGAGACAGAGTTCAGAGGCACCAAGGCACAGCCTGCCTCAGCTGCCCATTCAGTTAAATGGAACCTAATGAGTTCTCAAATTGATGGATTTTCATGAAACTCCTGACCTCAGGAGGAAAATGAAGCTTTTGAGGAAAAAAGGTAGGTAGTGGGACTATTTTGTGTGTGTGTGTGTGTATATCAGAGAAAAAATTATAATGAGGCTTTATGCTTCACCTATTGTGTTAAATTGATAAGCTCTCGCTGACTTGTATATTTTTGTTACTGCATCTGACACACTCCGTTAATGAGAACTTTGTCTCTTCTACAGGATGATGCCTATCTCACCCTTCAAAATCAGGCCCCTGACTTAAGATATAACTTCATTACTTGTAGAGGACAAGAAGTGTCCTCATTTGAAAACTGGTGAACTATCTGAGGTGTCTGCTGGCCCTCACTGATAGAAGCAGGCTTGAACATTTCCCTTCTCCATCAGAAGCCTAACTTAAACCAGGTACAACCAGAGTGAAATGTCTCTCACCAAACTGAGTGTTTGCTCTTGTTCTTAAACAAAACATTTTTTCATTTCACCAAACTCTTTTATCTTTGATGCTGCCCTGATTTGCCTCTGATAGCTAATAGTCACTGGGCTACAGCCCCTGAAGCCCAATGTGAACAGCTTCCTTGCTCCCACAAAATTAATTTCAGATGTTGTGCAGCTAAATGACATAAAAAAATCATCTTCATTAAGGGTGTAATTAATTATGAGTGGGCTAACACAAGGATCTCTGTGTCCTTTCAAGGCTCACATGGGCCAGTAGAGCAGGACTTCACCTGGACTGAAGAGATGTCTGAACAGCTGTACCAGAACCAGGCAGCATATGTGTATGAAGCGGTGAAAGTGCAGCAGGCCCCAAGCTCCATATATTTTGGATCTTAACGGAAAATCTGCTCTCTTACCTCTGCCTTCACTGCCAGGAAAGCTTGGACACCTAAGCGTTGGAGTCCCATATTCCAAATTAAAAAAAAGATAATCAATAATAAATTTTCTGTAGTTATTTTGAGGGGAGAACACAATACAGTCATTTGCAGCTCTATGATCCCGCTTCTAATTCCTATCCCTCATTTCCTACTCATCACGTCTTGGCAACCATTTCTGCTCCAGGAGGTTTTTTTTCCTCCCTCTCCCACTCCGTCTGAAGTCTCTACACGTGCCGGAAAATGAGCAGGCACTGCCTCCCCCCATGCCCTGCCTCTCGGGGCAAGGCACCCCGGGCCCAGGGTGAGGAATGAATCCCTGGTGATTGCCAAAGGTGAGCGACGGAAAGGAGGGCACGCTAGAAACGATTGCAGGAAACAGAGACCATTATCTTTGCTAGTTTCTCACAACAACAACAGTTACCTGGGGCACACCAGACATTTTACTTCACGTAGCAGCTAATTATCAGAGACCAGCGGTACAAATACTGACAAGCAGCTGTAGTTTGTGCAGAGATCAGCCCTGGCTTGTGTACTTTCCACCCACTATCTCTTCCAGGCCTGGTTTGTAATTCAGGTTATATCACTTCAAAGAATTTGACCTTCCTCTCTGTCATCCAGCTGCAGCACACCGAAGCAAAGGGAATGAGTTCACATCGAAGTGGAAGAAAAATCAGTTCAGAGATTTGAATGCTCAGAGGAAATAGTTTTTGCTTCTCAGAAGATCATTCCCCACCTGCTAAAAGGTGCTGCCTGGAAGCACAGATGATCCATTTCTTCTACATACATAAAGGAATGGTTTAGAGGATGCACAAGATATGCTTTTTACACATTCAGCAGAATTATCCTCAGGTGAACATATTAGGTATCTGTTGCTGCTGCAAACTAAAAAGTGTCAATGTCTTGGATTTAACAGATTCAAACACTGCACTAACAGAAACAGATTCCACATTTCTGGGACTCACATGGTGAACAACTAGCAGGAAAATTTGAAGAACATCCTGCAGAAACAATGGAAGCATCACAAAAACATCTCGTGGGAGAGCAAGGAGGATGAATGCTGCAGACCATTACCTGTGGCATCTTTAAGATAAAAACTTATTTAAATAAGCTTTTTTTTTTTTTTTACCATTACTTTTCCCATTACATAACCCAGAACATAAATGAGAAAATTACATGAGTCTTCTCCATATCTCTGCTGAATTACTGAAATCTGCCAATACCCTCCTGAATGCTGTGACAGAAGAGCGAAACTTCCCTCAATGTGCAACTCCTACATGCAGAAACAGGAGTATTGATGTACATCTAACACAGAGACTCCTGAACAGCTGCCTGTGGGCTAGTGGTGCTCCACACCATCACCTCTGACCTGTAGACACACGTCCCATACACGTTGTTTAAACTGAGTGCTAAACGTGTACCATCATTTTTGCTGATGACTGGCATTCCTTCAGAATTCTAACAATTTGGGAATAACTATTTGAGACCTGTCACTGATCAGCTGTGAGCAAGATGCTTCACCTCTGTGTGCCTTTGTTTCCCTTCCAGCACCATCTGCTTTGCTTAATTAAAGCGAAAGCTCTTCTCTGTAAAGCCCTACCCTTCACAGGCATTTGCGAAATGCTTTTCACAGCGCACCTCAGAATTCATTCAGGACACAGAGCTGCCAAGCTAACATTGATTACTACTATTAACGATCTCTGTTTTAACTTGTCAGCTATGACAGCAGTATTACGAACAGCATAGGAAACTAGAATCCTAAGAAGCAAAAAACCAACCGAAATTTAACATGAAAAGGACTCTGTGTTCTGTTTGGGGTATTGCCCTTCCAATCAAATATGAAAAGAATCCTTACATCCAAACGTGTATGCTAAACTATCATGATCTTCTGCAGATTGCTGTGGAGTGTAGCAACCTCTGGGTGTGTAGGATATTTCAAAGCACTTTGCTTCTCAAAGCCTCATTTTTCATACAGTCATTTGCATGCAGTTTTGCAGCCTTGTTTTTCATGGATTTTTCAAAATGCTAATTTTTGCCTACTCTGCTATAATCTACTTAGAGTTTGGGTGGGATCTTACACAAGGGATGCAAGGGATGTGCAAGGGATAATATCTAGAAGAAATCAAAGGCAAAGGCTGTCGCCTACTTTTAGCTGCAGAAATATAGCTGTTTTAACGCAACCCTAATTACGGTTTTGTGGTGCTTTGTCGAGCCCTGCTGATAAGTTTCCGTGGTAAACAGCTCTTTATTGTTCTTTCACATTCAGTCACCATGGCAACTAGCATTTTAGGGTTTGATCCTGAGAGATGCCAAGCACCTGCTTCTGTGAGAGTATCTATGGGAGAGGAGGATTCGAGACATCTTATCAGTCCTTTAAATGACAACGAATTTGCTACAGGAAAGAAAAAAAAAAAAAAAAAAAAAGGTGGGGGGTGTGGGGGGGAAAGCTTTTGATGTGCCCTTTTGGAAGGAATTGTGAAAAAAAAGATCACAGGTAGTGCTGGCCCCAGCCATACCTTGTGAAGATCTGTATCTGACACTGCTGCTCACGGGTGTAAAGCAATATAAAACAAACAACATAAAACTCACCTCATTCAAACAAAGCAAAGCTAAACAAAACAACAACAACAACAAAAAAGAGGCCTGACAAGCCTAAGGATCTAACTCCAAAGGAAATGCAAGTCAGAAAGAGAGCCTCAGAATGTCAGTAACAAAATGTCGAGAAGATGAATTCTCTTTCGTTCATTGCCAAATCCTTCATTGCCTTCTTGTTCTAAAAAAAAGATATTGCTTGGGAGGTCAAACTCAGGTGATAAACAGCTGAGCACATTTTCTATTTTAGCTTCTGAAAAATCCCTGAGGGGCTCTCCTTTGTCTTTTCTGCTTATGCTGACCTCAAGCTGTTGGTCAGCGCCTGGAGGAATCACTCAATTTAGCAAAGAGCAGCGCTTTTTTTTTTTTTTTTTTTTTTTTTCTGTACAGCTCCATTTCCTCTGAATTTATCTTGATGTCTCAGTAGGAAGATAGAAGGTTTGTGTCAGCAGTTATCAGATAGTTTGAATGTAAGCAGGTGTGAACATACCAATTGCTTCCTTATCTGATGCTGCCCGAACGCGTTGGAGCTGAGCAGCGAAAGGCTTTCCTGCCCTCCGGTCCCTCGCCAGCTGCGCACGCCGCTGCCTCCCGCGGCATCCCCATCACCTGCCGGGGCTGCACGGGCAGCGGCTCCCCATCCGCCCCGGCCAGCTCTGCCGCCACGAGCAGCGCTGCTGGGCACGGGAACGTCAGCAGCTGGAGGGCAATGCTTTTGTCCCCGCGGCTTCCAAACATTGGCCGGGGGTTATTCCGTGTGAGCGCGGACCCCATCTGAGTCACCTTGGTCTCCATTAGCATGGCAGCGGCGAGGCAGCGCTCCCTCGGTGACGTCCTAAAGGGAGTGAGTCACCTTCTGGGTGCTTTGATTTCCTCTTAAATTAAAAAAAGAATGCTAGGTCTCTATTTGCAAGTCACTTCAACCATTGGCCCAGCTAATTATTGTATTTCATGCATGTACAACATTGCAAATGTAGGTATTTCGTTTTCAATTAGCCCTCAGCAAAAAAAAAAAAAAAAAAAAAAAAAAAAAAAAAAAAAAAAAAAAAAAAAAAGTTAATAAGATCATGCTGCACACAAGAAAGAGTTTCTTACCAGCATATTTGTTGTTTATCTCTGCAAATATGCACAAGAAATCAGTTCTTCAGATGACAATTTGGGGACACCTTAACTGCAATCTCAGTATCTTGACATTGTTATTAGTGGTAAGGTTATGATGAGATTCAAGATTTTTATGGTTTGGCCTTTAAAGATTTTTCTCAGAACAGTGATATTTTATTTTATTTTATTTTTTATTTATTTTTTTTAAATTTTGCTTGCTTGCTTTCATAGCCCAGGTGTAACAACAGCTGAAAGGAAAACACAGATTAAGCAATGGCAGAATTGAAACTAAGCAACATGGGTTACAGGCAAACCATGGAACATGGTTTAGTGGTAGACTTGGCAGTGTTAAGCTGGATTTGATTTTAGAGGTTTATGCCAACACAAATGATTCTATGATTCCCTCTGATCTGAGTTTACCAGGAATGAATATTAGAAAGTGTGTCATCATTAAAAATGAATACTTTGAGATAAACAAGTCACACAGTTGCCTACTAGATTACATGGCTGTAAAAGTTTATAAAGAAAAAGTATCTCCAGACTTACAGCTAAGGCACAGATAGTTCTTGGTCCTATAAAGGAAATTATGTCTAAAAAACTAGCAGAGAACATATTCTGGAATATTTGTAGTCATCCAGGGTAACCATTAGGGAACTGAGTTAAGATTTTTTAATATATATGGGAAGACTCTCTTTATGACCTTTAGATCAGGACAATTTCACAAGAAATTAGCTGACAAAAAGTCCAGTGATCTGGAGTAGATTCCCTCTTCTGTCACCTACCTCACAGTAAAGCAATATGTGTATTGCAATATTTGTTTACATTATGTAAACACTGTTCATAGAGTGCAGCCCTGAAAAAGATGAAATCCAGTGTTAGAGATAATGATGGAATTAGGTACAGGGTAGGGCCGGAAGGACAAGTTGGCAGCAAAAACCCTGCAATGGTACATGTTGCTAACTTGCAGGTCAGCTGCTAATGGTCAAGTTCTTCCCTCTTCATTAAACCTGTTACAGACTGAAATATTATTCATGTCAATTAAATGACTGGAAAAGCTACAATGTACACACTGCAAAATCGAGCATTAGAGTACTACTATTAAATACAAAATAAAATGTGACTTAAAATAACTTTTGGCTCATCTTCCAGTAGAGAAATCCTTCTTCATGGAGCAGGATCACCTACATTACTAAGCCTGATGCTGTAGTGTATCTCTGCTAAAGAGTGTGCCACCACATACATTAATCCAGCTGCAGCACTGTTCTAGGGAAAGATGGGTAGGGATTCATCCATCTACACACAAAACAGTCACCCCAGGGTCTCCCTCTACCAAGACAGATTGGCCTTCCTAGGATCCAATCCATCTTATCCTTAAGCAGACTTCTAAAATAGGTTCAGGAATGCCCAGACTTGCCCATCTGATACAAACAGGAGCCTATAATACGCAGAAATTTATGCACTAAATTTAGGGCAGACAATTTTTGCCTTAAATGTCTAGTCAGGACTCTCACAGTTTGGAACTAAATTTTTTCTTGTATTTTGAATTTGTGCAATATCTGGTAGACCATATCTCTAACTCAGGACTGATGCTTTAGTTCACTTGAGCAAAGTAATACTTAAAATTTAATGCTGTTACTTGCTGAGCAGATTCAGGTAGTTAGTCAGTATTACCACTTCACAGTCCCTTCTAAAGTCTTTTCCAGCACAACTGTTCTTGCTTTCTCTCCTCATGAATGTTATTGCTCTACAAACATTATCTGTAGAAGGTTGCAGCAGAAATCAGTATATTCTTTTCTGGCTATTACTGTGTCCAGGCCACAGCCATACCTAACAGGAGGCTCCAGGATTATACCCAATGGCTATAAAGAAATACAGTTGTAGTGCAATGAATATATCAGATCATTTAAAGGTACAAAGTACAAAGGTTCATTGTTGTAAGAGTTGCCCAAGTTCTTGTGAACTTATTTCATGCTGTGCTTACACTTTTCTTTTTTTTTCACATCCATTTTCCCCATACAGCAACCTGAATTCTTAGACAAGGCAGAATCATCCTGTTAGCAGTGCATGTGTGGGCTTGTGTGTTCACATCTCTTTTCCTCCTGCTTTCTCTCTAAATACATATTTATGCCAGGCTGAATATCTGTTTTATATGTCAGGGGGGTTGTGTCGGGAGAGGCCAATTTGTTGGTTGGAACAAGCAAATAGGCAATATTTCCACTAACCCAGTAGTTAGCAGAGCTATATTCTGAATCTTTTCGCAACTTTTGTGATCAAGTTATAGCAGTAGATTTAGTTCTGAGTACCTCATCCTTACTTTGTGCAAATTAAACGACAGCTGGATGTGTGAGATACTGAGTGACATCCCCCTCTCCAAGAATATGACCCAGCACTTGGAGAGGAAAAGAAAGATAAAAAGGAAAGGAGACAGAGCTGTCCTGCTGTTCTGTAACACGGGGGGGAACCTCACACAGCAGGTTGCAATCTGAACTGTCCCGTTTCATTATGCCACTGAGGCAGACTCCTGCAGTGCATTAAGGTTTTAAAATCATTTAGGAAATATGAAGATACATTGTTATTAAATCATTTCATTACACTTCAAAAACAATTTTCTGATGTCCATTTTTTAACATAATAAAGATTGTCTTTCACCAGCGGGGACTGGCAAGTGTATACAGACTGAGTTTCTGTAATAATATGATTAGTATGGAAATTGAAATGGACTGTAAATAATACTTAGGATGATCTTTTATTCAGCCACATCAAGGAATTACACAAAAGCTTGCTCAGACTGACTTCCATGGTGTACTGAAAACATGCAAAATTTATCCTTAGAGAATTTTTCATTATCAGCCTAAAGTTACATCTAACAAGGATTTATTCATAATATACTCTCAGTTCATTTGGTTAATTTTTGTTGAAATAAAGTGAAAACCTTGAAGACACATTTACATGTAGAAAAAAAATTGTTATCAGATAAATATAATCTGAGTAGTGTCACAGAACCATTATTTTGCAGAAGAATGTATTTATGTATGGCAAAATCAGTGTGAGTCATATCTGTGTTCATACAGCACTGCAAAACCAAAAAAAATTTATTCAGATTTCTAAATTCAAAAATTTACCTATGGAAACTTCTTTTTGATTTCAAGAAGTGAAAACAGAAAAGAAAGTTTTTCTTATTTTGCCTTGAAAGTAGTGATTAATTACTTTATTGTTATTTTAAATAGTCCAGTAACAGATGACTAATTAAATTTCTTTCTGTAACATTTATTTACACTTATGGTAAAAAGTATGCATGGTGGATGCTAATCAGAAGTCTGCATTTTTCTTAAAGTACTTAAGGGAACTTTCTTTAATTTCTTATCATTGAGCTTTATTTATCTACAGGATTTTTTTAAGGGTTAGATGCAAACTGAAAATGTCTTTAGGTGTGAAAATAAGACAGAAGCCCCAACATATATTACTTAAAGACTGATGAAAAATATAAAAGTGTCTTAGCAGCTTCATTTGTGTTTGCACCAAGAAGCTGTGGAGAAAATTTACTGGAAAAGGGAAGCCTTTAAGGAGCTGTGCACTTGCATCACCTCGTCTTTTCAAGATACCGTAGATTATAAAAGATCTGTATTGAGAGCACCTTATGATTAGATGCTTTTTGAATTTCAAACAGCTGGAACTTTGTCAACATTTTCTTCTATCAAAAGTGGTTTAGAAGCTGGGCCCCTGTAGGGGAGCCACATGTGTGGTGAATTCCCATGAATTACACACAGTCATCTTTATTCAGGAACAAAGAAACAGACTGTCAAGAACTTAAATAATAAGAAGAAGCTGGGTACATCTTCCCATTCTCTTCTTTCTCTTCTGTGTACACTAGATATTTCCAACACTCAGCTGACCTCATTAAGGTGTTCCTTGGACTTGGCCTCACATATCCTTGAGACAATCTATGATACAACCTTCTGGAAGCTGAATTTCGTAGTTATTATGGGTGTGACAACACTGCATGAGCACTACCAGGAGTCTTTTCAAGGCCAAAATCTTCATGTTGAAGGTCCATCCTTCAGGGACAGCTAAGTGTTTTAACTGGCTTTAAGCACTGTTAAATAGTTAACTGTGATAGTACTAATATTAATACTAATAACCAATACTAATATTAATACTAATCTTATTTCTTTTGCCTTCTACAAATGAATATTTAAGGAAGGAAAAAGAAAAGCAAGTGCATTGAGAAAGGAGGCTGAAAAACAAAGAAATAAACAAAATTAACAAATGCATCAAGAAATTCTAAGGAAACAGACTTTTAAAAGTATTTGGTTTAATATATCTACTGAGGTTTTTTTCTTTAATTAGTGTTTTTTTTCAGTAAATTGCATTAAATGAGGGTGCTAGTAGTGGAGGGAAAATGCAAGAAAGAGAATCCACATAGGTTTTATTTTATCAGTAATGGCATTCCAGTTAGGAACTGTCATTTCCAAACAAATCCAAAAATAAATGCGAACAGTAATACTATCCCAAAACTTTCATGGCTCCAGCAGTATTGCTATGAGAAAGTGTCTCACATATAAGCTGATTTTTGAAGCTGATTTTTTTTTTCTCCCATATGGGATGTGCATGGTTTAAATAAGTTAATATCACTGCAGTTAGATTTCCTTGTTTTTCGGGGGGAGGGGGGGTGTTTGTCTTTTTTGTTGTTGTTGTTGTGTTTGTTTGCTTGTTTTTGTTGTTTTTGGGTGTTTTTTATTTTTTTTTTTTATTTTTGATGAAGATGAGGGTTAGGAATATGTAGAGAAAAATAGAAAAGTAACCGAAAATCTCAACACCAACTCAAAAAAAGAGATTCACCTGTGAATTTTGGGGCAGGGAATGAACTGCACTTTCTTTGATGGGATTGTTTTTGCAGTCTGTAAAGTGCATGGATTTAAACACTGTGGTTTGTAAAATAACACCTGGAAATAATTTCTTTTGGAGACTAGTGAACTGCTACATAAATAATTTTCATCCAAGCATTTGTTGATTATTTAGGTAGGGATCATCTACAGTAGAAATTCTTCTCAAGATGTTGATTATGAGATCTTTGTGTCTGATAAAGGTCTTTTGTCTCCCACTTCTTTTACCTCTGCAGTGGTCCTTGGTCTTTGTTATACATCAGCTGTTTGCCATGGAGTGAATCTTTGATGTTAACTACTGTTGATCTGTCTTCTTTGACAACGAAGGACTTAAAGCAAGGTGAGGTGAATCCAATCCCTTGTGTGATTAAACTGAAGACATTTCCTTTGTCTCTTTCCCTTCTTCCCCCCCCCCCCCCCCATTCCATTGTATTACTGAAGAAAACAATTGCTGTTTTACAATCATTGTCAACTGTTCTGTGCTGTACAATCAATGATACATATACTTTGTAAACTTTGGAATAAAAGCTGTTGCTGAAAGATGGTGAGATGTAGCCATGACAGTAGGGAACAATAAAAATAAAAAATAAAAATAGATATTATGCACAGGAACAAAAATCTAAAAATATTTTTGATAAAAAGGAGAATCAAGGCACTTTCTATGCTTATCTCAGAGGGCTTTTAATACTTTTTGGTTTGATGTAAATAGGAGCTAAACAGTTTTTGATAGTTTTCTGGATTCTGCCAGAGATTTGATCATATCAAGTTAAATAACATCATGCTTCAAGCACAGTCATCATTTCTCATTGAAAACCTCTGAATCCTGGAGGTCTGTTACCGATGAATATCGAACCAGCTGGCACAGTTCCCTGGAGGAAGCGTTGTCACAGCCTGGCAGCCGAGAGCTGCGGTGGTGAAGGCGTTGCTTGTTCCAGCAGCTGAAGCGGCAGCGCGGGAGGTTCGCAGCGCACTCGAGTGTCCCGCACTGGGCTGTACCGGAGCACTCCAGAAGGAAATCAGGCACATGGCACTGTAATAGAGTTTTCAGCTTTGTCTGATTGCATTGCCAACACCATACATATTGAAACACTCTGGCAGCTTCCTAGTGCTCACAGTGAGGAACCTGAACCTTTTGACCTCAAACATCTTATTAAAGCCTTTGCTGGACTGTGTCTCTGTGAGGGAAAAAACCAAGAAACTACTGGACTTTTCTCCTCTATAATTCATTCAAGTAAGGCCTTGCTGAGTAGAGGACCTTGGCTTTGATGTTAAAGTCTCCTAATTGGAAGGAAGTGAAGTGTTAGCCTGTCAGGCTATTAGTCTCTCATCAAATACTTTAGGAGGTATCAGAACACTGAAGTTCTCACACTAGTGCAAAGAGAGCACAGAGTGGCCTGGTTTTTGTTAAAATGTTTAAACTTTGCATCTGTCTAACAATTTCCCCCCAAATTTAATATAAGCACAGTTGTTCCTTGATATTTCTTTCTCCTCAAAGAACCTCCTTCTTTTCATTGCCTACAGCGTATCGACGACTCCTGTTTGTGGGAACTTGGGGGATAACTGGTGTAAGCTATAAAGTCTAGGGATTCACATTACAGCCTTGATTCAAACCCAGGCATTTTGTACCTAGTGGGACTTACCTCTTTGTTGTTTGACTGTGAAACACCTGCTTCTGCAGTGGTTTTCCTCACAGGAAAATCACCTCTCAGAAGGATGTCCTTACAATAAGCGACATTAATATCCAAATATTTCTGAAGGATGGTTTTGTTCTAAAGCCTCAGCCCGGGTCCAGGATTTATTATTTGCTCAATTTATAGTATTTACTTGCATTCAGTCAACTGGAATTTAAAAATATGTTGCTGTTTTCCTAATTACTGGTGCTTTTCTACATTACAGATTGGGTATCCAAATATGAGGATGGTGTGTTTCTGTTTTAGGCAAATCCAGCTAGGCCAAAATGAGAGTTGAATGGAGTCAAAGTCTTGCAGGGATCTGACTAAACTCCTTCCACGATTGTGCAAAGTTGAATTCTGTGTAATTTCTATCCTTTTAGTTGAAAATAGCATTTAAATGTCACAATGAAGGAAATCTGTGAAACAGTATAAAATAACTACCAGAAAGGAAATTATTGAATTGCTAATGCACACTCTTTGGAGTTATGAAGATAGTTATTTAGTCACATCTGCTCTATTTCTTAGTTTACAGTAAGAGCCTAAAGAAATTTTATACTACCAGTGTAAATGTTTCTGTTCTACAAAGTTTTCCCGATTTTGATTTGCTTAGTAGCAGACTTATGCAAACAAATTACCTGTGGCATTTCATGCATATCTTCCATAATGCTAAGTTTCCTTTTGTATTGCAAGATTATATCCATATGAAAGCAAATCTAATGCATCTGTGCCCTTATTATGCATGTCTTTTTCCTGGCTGAATATGACCCTGTTCCTGTACAATTACAATTGTTTCTTTTTCATGCAAGTGTTAGAATGATAGTCAGATTTCTCACTTTAGCTCACCCTTGGTGTCGGCAAGCACTTTCATTTGCTTTTGGATGGGTCATGAGTTTTGTCTTTTTAAAGTTCTTTGAATTTCCCTCCACTGTTTCCTTTTAGTGATCTTAGTGATCTTGTTAACTCCTTCTGTAAGTCATTTCCATCTCTGAATGTTTAGTCTTTTATCATTAAATATTGTAAGGCTTCACACCTCATAGTTGTTTTGTTGACTCTGCTTTTCTTATTTGGAAAAAAAAAAAATATTCTTTGATGGTTTAAGCTGTAAGGCCCAAACAACTTATTTCACTTTAGTAAGTTTGATCACTCTTTATATATCCAGCCTCCATTGATATCCATGGCACTTCACCAAATACATGTGTTTCACAATGAGGGTAATTTACCTGTCTGGGCTCATTTCAAAAAATCCTCTCAACAATCCTCTTCAACTCAGTTCAGCCGTCCACAGGTCTGGGTGCAAGAACTAATGACTTCATTATAATGACTTAATTTTGCATTATTCTGAATAAGAATTTAGTTTAATTTAGTTTTTTGTCATGTGTTTTGTTCTCTCTTGATATTGGATATTGATATAGTTTGGACTTTTCACAGAATAGGAGCATGAAAACCAAACGTTGTTTTATTCATATAGCCACTTTTTCAGACAGATTTGGTTTGTGTTTGACTAAGCAACAAAGTGCACTTACAAGTCACTGCCTGTGGTATTTCAAAAGTGGGAGAGCATTTACCAGGTTGCCATTGCTCAATTACCACTCTTCTCTCTACAAAGGCATTACATCTCTCTTGTTTGTATCATTAGCAGATATCAGTACAGTAATGTAGATCATTGTGGAAAATATTCAATTAAGCAAAATTTCAGAGTCATCCACAGAGAACTTTACAAATAGTCTTTCTATTAGTCATTCATTCCCCTGTCACTAGCTATCCCTCTGGCTAATTACTTCTGCATTTTGTATTTACCTTATGTAACCATCCTCTCCAATTCAACTCATAAACATCACATTTTTCAATACTGAATGTCTTAGTGAAGTCCAGACCCCTTAAACTTACACCTTTCATTTATGTTAAGTAGTAGCATCTTACAGAAAAACAAAACAGTTCAGAATTGATGTGACATTTTATTTTATTTATACTTTTACATCTACTTTTTTCCCTCTCTTTTAAAATTTACACCCGGACCAAAATCTTAGCTGTTGCACTCAATAGAAATATGTAATACATCTTCTTAGAAGTGATTATTAATGAACAGGTAAAGAAATATATGATGTCTTCCTTGCAATGTCCTGAGTTGTCCATTACTGAATTCCAGATTGGGCCTTCTTTCCTTTGATATTCCCTAACCTGCCACATTTCCAAATAACCACCAAGATTGTGTATATCATTTACAGAAACTGTGGCTTTATAATCCCTGGAATACATAACCCTTAACACGAGCTACTTCATCTGGATATGTGCTGACTTAGAGCAGCTGAGAACCTCTCCTTTGTGTCCAGATTTACTGCCCATCTGGAAAACACTAAGCTAGAGTTTATATAGAACTGGGTCATAACTTAAGCCACATTAAAGAAGAGATCAGAACAGGCATATATAGAATTCCTTTCAAGCTGCATTTGCTATTAAACTGAAAATAGCTCCAATTTCCAAAACAAAGGTAACCTCGAGTGAAGCCAGCTCTGAGAAGGTTGGAGAACGTGCCGCGAGTTACATCAGTGCTTAGTCACCGGCAGCGCGTCCTGGCTGCAGGCACCAAGTGCGAGCGCGGATATGCATGACTGGCATACCTGTGCTGGCTTAACCTCAGCCGCTGGATGAAAATCACCCCACGGGAGCCCGAGCTCAGCACGACCGCGGCATGAGCCCTGCGGCCTGGCGGAGGCGGCGCGGTGCGGGCGCTGAGGCCCGCCCTGCCCCGGCTGCTGGCGCGGGCGGCACCGCGCCCTCCACCCCCGCTCCGGCAGCTGCCGGGGCACCCGGAGCGCCCTTCCCGGCAGGAAAGAGCTCTTACAAAGCCTTCGACCTCCCCTTCCCTCCTGCTCATTTTTGCGGCGGAGTAGTAAACACACAGCTTGTCAAATTGCCAAGCCTTTATCCTGGAAAAAAGGGCCGCACAGCTCTCGAAAGGAAACTTTACCAGAACGTAATAAGTGGAAAACAATTTTGTCTGAAATTTCCCAGAAATAGCCAGTCTGAGGAGGAAACCCGGCATGGAGCATTAAATAAAGGATTCGTTTAGAAATTATGTGAGGCCTTATGTGAGAAATCATGTGATAATAGCTCCTCATAGTGCAGAGTTTGACTACTGTAAAATAGTCAATGACATCAGTTCTGACTTTAATTTACTATTATTAAAAAAAACCCCAAGTCTTTCAATTGGATTAGCTGCATATTGTATATTAAAAATTCCATAATTATATTTTTTATTATTTATATTATGTTACATATTACTGTCAAAATCTGCCTTTCATCACTGCTGTGTCTGTAGTCATGCTAGTGACATCTGAGTCTTGAATATGGACAATATTTGCTTGAATATTGAGACTTTGGTAGTTCATGAAAAACTGCTAATCTGTTGGTCTGGAAACTTTTGTCCTGAAAGTCACTGGTTCTTCATTGTATCATTCAGGTTACTAAAATTGTCTGATCAAGAAACTCCTAGATTATTTCTACTTTTATCCCATCTCTTCCATTTTCCTGCAAATTAGGCATTCTAAAGGATGTTTATGTATCGGCTTCCTATTTACTGTTAAATGGAATTCACCACATTAAAGAGAATCTACTTCTCTGGGTCCAGAGTACAGGATTCCCATAAAGCCTCCCATCACTCTAGCCATCTACTTGAAGCAGAAAGTTGCTGCTGCAAGCTGTCGTTTCCTACATGCTTTCTTCAAGGACAACCATGACTGGCTTTCTAAGGAAAAGTGTTTAGCTAATGAGTAAAGCTTGCTCTGGTTCTATTGCAATTGTAGTATCTTCTTCTCTGTACAACAGGATAATTGACCATTTAGTCACTGTATCAACAGAAAATGCTTGACCATAATAATAATTGGAGGGAATACAAAGGAATTTTAAATACTACTGTCTAACGGGTACATTACTTCATTAGAAGGGTAATTTTTCATCTCAGCTTATACATGTCAGGCAAACTGACTCCTTTCTTAGCATTAAACTGGCAGTGTTTCATATTTAAAAGTGCTATGCAGATATTAACTAATCAATCAGTTTTCTTATAATATTTTATCCTGTTCTGTGGTGTTAGGTTTGCCATATTTTAAACTACTACAAATGCCAATCAGAAGATCTGAAGTGCCCCTTTTGATGCTTAATATCTTTCATTTTGCTTAAATTATGGCTGAACTGAATGTTCTTGCAGCCATGGTTACATGCCTGTCATTATGTTTTCTGAAACTGGATTTTTTATCTCAAATATAGTGTTGTAACAGCATTCGGCGGCACTGCAAAGAATAGAACAATATAAACCCTGATGTACTTGTATAGTAAGCCATAAGAAAATTATAATTTAGAACACATAGATGAGAACAGAATTGTATATTTCTGCTGGAAGGAACGTGTCTAGTGAACATCCAGCCCAAGAGCCTCACCAATTTTGGGCTGACCAAGTGTTAATGCACTTTGTTAACAGCGTCGTCCAAATGTCTTTTAAACCCTGACATCCTTGGGGCATTGACCACCTTTCTAGGAAGACTGTTCCAATGTTTGACCACCCTCTCAGTAAAGAAAAGCTTCCTAATGTCCTCAGTGGAAACCTCCCTTGGTACAGCACTGAACCTTTCCCAGGTGTCCTTCTCTGGGTCCCAGGAAGACCACAGTACCTCCCTCTCCATTTGCCCTCTTCAGGAAGATTCAGGAGCAATGAGATCTTCCCTCAGCCTCCTCGTGTTCAGACTAGACAAACCCAGAGCCCTCAGCTGCTCCTCACAGGACATTCCTTCCAATGCTTTCCTTGTGTGATTTTTCTCAGTGCTTTGGAAACAAAACCCCATTTTAAAACTCGTATATATGGCTTATCTCTTTAGATAGTGTAAATGAGTATAATGCTACTACTTTCCATGAAATCATTATATACCTCCACTGAAAATATTTTCTCGGGATTTCTGTAAAATCAGAGGAAACTCCTGTGTTGGAGACAGATTTTAATGACTGTCTCATAAGTGCTGACAGACCAATGGTCATCTTTTGTTATTCTAAGGGATGAGCAAAAGAAAATAGTTTCTTTCTAGGTCTGTTTAGGAAGTGAAATGAGAGTATTATCCAGCTTGACAGTTAAAGGCAGTGAGTGGTGTTCAGTGGTTTGATTCCAACATTCCTTCTAAACCTACCAAAATCCACCTATGGGCTATGTGCCAGCAGTAGCACAAAGTGTTGCTTTCGATCATGCAGGAGATGCAGATTTGCATGAGAGTTTTCTCTTAAATACTGTTAATCACTTTTATAATTTTTACTCTTAGCACTGATAAAAAGTGGAAGAAAGGGGGTAGAATGAAAGCAAACAAAAAAAGCAATATTTGATTTTCATTTTGTAGCCTTGCCCCACTGGCTGTTAAAGACATTAAACTACTTGAGCTTGTGAATAAATCAGCTTGGCTACACACCATACCACATTCTTGAGATTATTTAATCTTGCTTTATGATTGTTAAAATCTTCCTGTATTCTGTTACTCATCTACTTAGTTGTTAATAATATATTGTACTTCAGATATTAGGAATGTGTCTAGTTTACAGAAGTTTCTAATAAACATTGTTTGCTCTGCTACTCCTTTCAATGATTATGAGCATGGTATAAAGAACTGTACACAGTTTTGTAGTTATAACACACCCTAAGTAGGCAGCAAACTACGTAAGTACATCTGAGGTTTAGCTGTGGTCCAGGCCCCTAGATGGTTTGAATGGAGATGGCACTGGAACAATTCCATCTCAAATCCATGAAAGAATCTGTCTCCAGGCATGTGGATTGCTGCCAAGACAAAATTTCTGTCAGCAAAGTCAACACTTATTGTCCAGTGATCTCAAAAAAGAGTGGATTTTTAAAATATTTTTCATAAGTTTCCTCAAAATTGCCTCAACAAAGGAATGTTTGATGGCCACTCCAAGAGCTGTTATAAACGTGTATTTCAAGAATAAGGAAAATAATAAAGGGCTTATGTTCCACATTCTTGAGGAAGTGTATGTCTATGTTTGAAATATTTCCTTACAGAAAAATGGCATGATGGCATAGCATACTCCTGTGACAGTATCTATAACATTGCTATAAAATCATCTGAATATTTAAGAAAATTTACATGTTGGGGATTTTATTTAGTTTGTTCATTTGTTTCCTGTGTAGAATAAGTGTGGTGTCAACACTTAAAGTGCTTGCAGTAGATTTGATTGGAGTTGTTCCCAGACAGTGTTGCACTTAGGAAGTCTGGTTGAATTTAGGCTGTCACAGCTGCTTGGTAATTCTCTGCCTGTCTGTTCCATGTATGCATGCAATTCAATGAAGCTATGCTCAAAAACTACCCAGTATATCTTCTACTGATGACATACTTCAAGTAGAAAAATCTTACAGGTGCTTTCATCTCCTTTCATGTGCTGAAAGAGGAGCTGGTGAGGGAGAGAACTGGCTAAACAGCTTTCATCCAGCCAAGGATGAATAGAGAGTTTTTGCTGGAACTTGGGGGAAAAGGGTTGGCAGGAGAATCCCAGAATTCACCCCTCATTGCTGGGGAAGTTCCTGGAGCAGACCATCTTGAGTGCCATCATGTGGCATGAACAGGACAACCAGGGAATCAGGCCCAGCCAGCATGGGTTTAGGAAAGGCAGGTCCTTCTTGACAAACTTGATCCCCTTTTGTATTTCCCCACAAGACTAGACGACTGCCAATGGCAAAAGTAAAAGAGTCTGCTCTCTGGCTTCGGGTGGGATTTTACAGCTTTTATTCTCAAGTCCTGCTCTGCTTGGCTGGAGCCGTCCCAATGACTTGCCGGTGCCAGAGAGACCTCGCTGCCCCCCATCAGGGCCTTTTTCTCCTGGGGGCAGAGCCCAGAGGCAGGGACAAGACACCACCCAATAAGGGAGAAGTGGGAGGGGAACAGGGCTGGGTTACATTTCACTGTGGGGGATGGGCACTGCTGGGCAAGGACAGATACATAGAAAAAACATCACAAATCCGATGAAATTTATAAACCCAGTTAATGCATTACAACAATCCCCCTCTATGGCAGGTTGACCTGCCAAGAGGATGAGGGAAAAGCTGGGAATGTTGTTTGTCTGGGCTTTGGAAGAGCCTTTGAAGCCATTTCCCACAGCATTACCCTGGAGAAACTGGCTTCGTGTGGTGTGGACAGGTGCACTTCTTGCTGGGTGAAAAACTGACTGGATGGCAAGTCCCAGAGAGGGGGGTGAATGGTCACTCATTAGCCCAAGGGGTTCCTTAGGGCTCATTATTGGGGCCAGTCCTGTTTAATACCTTTACTGATGATCTGGAAGAGAGGATTGAGGAGACCCTCATTCAGTTCATAGACTACACCGACTGACTGGGAGTGTTGATCTGCTGGGGGACAGGAGGGCTCTGCAGAGGGATCTGGATGGGCTGGACTCATGCTGCGGCCACTTGTATGAGGTTCAACAAGGCCAAGTGCCAGGCCCTGCCCTTGGGTCACAACAACCCCTGCAGTGCTACAGGCTGGGGAAGAGTGGCTGGAAAGTGGCCAAGATCAAAAGCATCTGGGGGTTCTAGTCAACTGCGGCTGAACATGAGCCAGAGTGTGCCCAAGAAAGCCAATGGCACCTGGCCTGTATCAGAAATAATGGTCCCAGCAGGACAAGGGCAGTGATCATCCCCCTGTGTTTGGTGCTGGTGAGGCTGCACCTCAATTGCTGTGTCCAGTTCTGGGCCCCTCATGACAAGAAGGCCATTGAGATGCTGAAGTGTGTCCACAGATGGGTCATGACCTGGTCTAGATACTGAGTCATGTGAGGGGCTGCTGAGAGAGCTGGGGGTGTTTATCCTGGAGAAAAGGAGACTTAGGTGTGACCTTATCACCCTCTACAACTCCCTGAAAGTAGGTTGTAGCCAGGTGGGGATCAGGCTCTTCTTCAGGCAACAAGCGACAGAACAAGAGGAAGAGACCAGGGGAGGTTCAGGTTGGGTATTAGGAAATATTGACCAAAAAGACTGCCAGGTATTTTAACAGGTTGCCCAGTGGGGTCACATTCCTGCAAACATTTAAGAGATGTGTAGATGTGGCACCTGGGGACATGTGACACTTGGGGAAAGGTGGCACATGGCTTTGTGGTGGACTTGACAGTGCTGAATTAACAGTTGATCTTGAAACTCTTTTTCAACCTAAATGATTCTGTGATTCTATGAGGAGCCAAGCCCAAGGACAAACTTTACTTGACAGAAAGACAGTCTTGATCTCAGAAGAAAAAGCAATGATTGGGCACCGGTACATGAACCTCTATCACTCAACAGATTGGTAAAACCATAAATAAATACAATTAAAGTAAATGGATTTATACTTGTAGGTAATACATTTCAGAACACAATCAAGTCCTGACTGCAAATGTACCTTGAGAGACAAGTAAGTGTTTTATTTGATTTTACCAGTACAATTCTCTTGTTTTCTTGCTTGCTTCTCCTTCAAGTATATCCTTGGCACCTGGCTTTGGTTTTGCAATAGGTAATCCACTGTTTTTTTGTCCCTGGTTTGCGTGTTTCTAACTATGTGACCCCATTTCACTGCATTGAAAGAAATGTAGATCAGTTCATAGGCTATACTAGAACAGGTATTTCTCATCCATAGTTCTCCTGCAATTTAACGTATAAATAACCACTCAAGACTGTTTCTCAGAAGGGGGGGTGAGAGAGTGAGGCCATGTGAAGTGCTTACTGCATCTCAGAGAAATACATCTGGTGAGGCTGTAGAGCGCATTAGCTCACCAAGGTGATGAAGTGAAGTTTGAAATGACATTTAAGTGCCATGAGGGACAGCTGCAAACAAGAGCTACTGACTGTGTAGGGGTTTTTCTTTCAACATACTGAAAAGCTTTAGTTATTTTTGCTAACCTGCTGCTAGCCCAATGGGACAAGGTTTATAAATATTGAAGGAATGTGTCCTCTACTTTAACATTTTTCACAGTAGCAATCTGATAGTAATGTGCTTATCCCTAGAAGATGATGCAAAAACTGGGTTAAATTTTTCAATCCTTTCTTCATTAGTCTATGGCTCCATGATATCTTACATTAGGCTAATAAGTGATCTCATTGGACATCACACAGTTTTCTACACATTTTAGTGGGATGAAGACATGTTTTGCATACATCCCAGAAAAATAGTTCTGTCTACAGAAGTGACTGCATTACAAATTCAGTGATTAGAAACTAAAGAAATGCCATAGTGTGCTACATTTTTAAATAATTTGCAGTTTAGAACATTTGGTTTTGTTGTTGCACAGAATAGACCCAAAGTCCTATCAAAGACTTTTTTCCTCTTCTACTATATATTTTCAACTACAGATTACTTCGCTGAGAACTAGTATGTTACCACTTTTGAACAGTTATTGTATTACTTTTGGAAATTCACACTGAATGACTTTTTTGTCTCTGAAATGGATGCAAAAAATCATAACAATTTCACAAGTCCAGGATTTTGTTATGGTTTTATATAAGTAATTGCATATTATCGTATTGAGTATAAATGTGTTAGATGTTTTATATAGAACTCAAAGTGGTCTTGCACAAGCTTCAGAACTATTTTTAACAAATATTTCCAGTAAAAATTGCCATTAACTCTTCAGTATTACCCATTATACTTTTAGTTTGCCTAAGCAGAATAAACACAAATTTTAGCACACACGAAAGATACAAGCAGTGCACTCACTGACTTCTCCTGGTGGTTTATACTAAAATGAATTTTCCAATAAATTTTGAGAGGTGAGATTGAAATAAACAACAGAAACTGATTATATGGAAATCCTCACAGTATTCATATTTCTCTCCAGAACAGAATACATAGAAAATAATATGAAAATTTCAGAGAATTTTCTTTGGAATAGTGTTTCCATGTATAAAATTGAACTTAAAAACAGAGGTGGAATTCCTACAAATCCTCCCTTTTTGGACATCTCTGTACATTATGTTATTAATTTCTGAGACTTTGGTGCAGCCAAGTTTTTAGCAAGGGCTTTGATACTTGGCATTCTATAATTTATTTATTATCCTTTCTCTTAATAGCGCTGTAAAAGTAACTGCTTTGGAGCATCTCGAGTGGAAAGCAAACCTTTTTGGTTTCCTAGAAAAATATTACTTTCTGCCACATGTCAAGAAAAATATTCTTGTAAAGTTGGAAAATGTGCTCATTCTTGTAGACACCTGCATGAGCTTGGCTTCTTTATATTTCTGAGGTGAGAATCAGTTGCCACAAGAAGATTTGACACTCATTTTGAAGACAAAAATTCTAGAGAAACACATTTGGTTAGACTCTCCCAGACAGTGTCAGAAAGTATTAGATTCAAAAATAAGAGTGTATCTGTAAAAGTGGAAGCAGGTTTTCATTGTGGGAAAACACAGTTTCAGTTCAACAGCAATTTATATCATAATGCTATGTGCTTCTGCTGTTTGCCAGTAGAACCATGTAGCTAAAAATGCCAGGTGAGTGGAGAAGCAGAAGACTGAATTGATATAGAGCTTCTGAGAGAACTATTATGTTTATGACAACAGTGTCAACATAGCACTGATAATTAACCTAATTTTACACAAAGAAAATCTCAAAGTGCAGTTTGATGATGAAGTGATGTATGTTTGCGTAGCTGTGTATTTTGGAAGCCATGGTGGAATTTCAGGATATGAACAAAGGCCTTTAACTATAGATGGATTCTAATATTGTATTAAAATTAAAACAAAATAAAACAAAACAAAAAAACCCAAACCAACAAAACAAACAAACAAACAAAAAACCCTCACCAAAACACCCACAATTGCTGAACAGACACCCAGGAAAGGATTATGGTATCATGCACATTGGAATGGACCTGCAGAGGGGTCCAAGCACCTGCTCACAGCAGGGGCAGTTATGGGATCAGACCAGGCTGTGTACGGTTTGGAGCCCTCAAAGGATGGGTGGAGCCTGCCCAGCCTCTCTGGCCATCCTCTGGTTGACCATCCTCTAGGGAATTGTATGAGAAACAGACAGGTGGTTTATTGAACTGATACTGAGACGATAGTCATCTGTTTCATGGGTGAACACCAGCCCCATGGGTGTAGGAACAGCCACGAAAGTTCTGGGTTATTTTCTGAACAGGGGCAATGCAATAGAGCGCAATCAGAAATCCATTATTTGGATGGGGGGAAGGAAGAGCATTACAAATCCATGGATAAATTTAAACTCAAAAGGAATTGTAGTAACTCTTTAAAATTTCAGTTCCTTTGAGGAAACTACTTGGCCTAATTTCAGGCAGAGAAATCCATTAGAAATCCTCAGAGAAAGGGTGAGGGAAGACAACCACTTCAGGAAAATATTTAAACAAGGCCCTGTGCCAGTAAATGACTCAATAAGCCACAGGTTTTGTGTGTGTTTTTGTTCCTCTTAAAATGCTAAGTCAAAGATAAAGTGCAGAAAGCTATAGCAGAGATGGAAGGAACTGGGAATGTCTTCATTACAACTGACTAGGATTTTTTCTGCAGGAAGATCTTACACTTTTCTGCAAAATATAGTACTTTAATTTCATCTCAAGAAAATTGAAGCAAAACCTTTTATTTAAAATTATATCTTTTTTTTTTTTTCCTTGTGGCAAAGATGAAGAACTTAATTTTCAAGTTCATCTTCACTCCCTGCACTTCTAGTGGTGCTCTGTGAGACCTGTGATGCCTGACAGAGCCAGACTCTACACCTCTCCTCCATTTCCCACCCTGGTCACCCAGGTCAATGATTTGTGGCCACACAAGTCAGGTAGGCAAAAGCACGAAAGATGAAGATACAGGTTTAACCATCTATTTTATTTAACCACTCTTTACTGAGTGCAGCAGATCCACTTTAGGCACCCAGGGTGTGACAGATGGAGGTTTGTGATGCTCTAAGGCACTGTTCTTCCTCTGCATTGCCCCTGGGCAAAACCTGCCCATGTCTGTTCAACCAGCCTGTTTCCTCCACTGTACTTTTCTTTACAGTTGTGGGCTTTGGTTTGTCATGTTCGTCCTGTAAAGGAGAGATTTTGGTGGAAGATGTTCGAGATCTGGGGGTACCAAACAATTGTGAACCCCAGCCAGATGGATCAAAGGGTGAACTGGTGACACATCTACCAGCAGATGCCACAGACTTCATGACTGTGAGGTCCAATGTCTTTTGGGTGAAGAGTAGAAAACGTCAGACTGTACTGTCAGCATGACCTGGAGATCTGCCTGTTCGACCTGCTGGAAATGAATGCACCTGCAGACAGGTGGAAGACGGAAGAGAAGATTTTCTGTGAAAGCTTTTACCATGTGTTAATGTCTCTGGGCTTATTTATGTCTACTGTACCATTAGTTTCTGTCTTTTAGAGTTCAATGGATGATCAAAAGATCTACCCAAATGCAGATATTTCACAGAGAAAAATAAACCTACGTTTTCCTTTCCAATGTTCTTCATATATATCAGATTCCTGCAGAATGGATCTAACACAACAAAATTGACAGTTATCACTGTAAGATAAATTTCTGAGAGCTCTGTTTAATTTGGCTTTTTCAAAAGAAACCAAAATACTCGTGTAATTTTGTCATCACAGAAAAGCGTCTTCCTCATCCAAGTCTTCAGTTTTCATGAATTTGATAAAAACCCAAACCAAACCATTTTAGCATCTGACTTGTATCTCTTTAACAGTATAAGCATAATTTCATCATTTGATGCTGAAGATTATATTTGTGTTAAGTGTTTAGGGAAAAATGATAGACTCAATACTTTTAAAACAGGTAAGAGAATTGCATGCTGGTAACACGTGAGTGTGGAGGGCAGGTAGTCAGTGCAGGACTAACCCTAACAGAGACAAGGTCAGATCTCCTGGGAAAAAGGCTGGCCTTGAGCTTTCATGTTAGAAATAATGTGGCTTTTGTTGCTCCTTAAATGGTTCTACTTTGCACTGACTTTTACCCAAGCTGCATTACAGTATGCTAATTCTTCCCAGATTCAATTACATAAGTTAATCAGGGATAAGAATGAAAATGCAAAAATCTCAAGGATAGGAAACAATTTACTTGATATGAATTATTCTTCATAGGGAATATCATTAGCCTGGGAGAGAGGTGATTTTGTTTGATATTGGCAATGATTCAAAAGAAGGAAGTCCAAACCAGCAATATCTACACTTGATACTTTCTAAGGGTTGGTTTCAAAAGGCTGAAAACAATTATGCACCAGATCAGGCAGGAGGCAGAATTTAATTAAAAACACACAAATAATGATCAGAAAATTTTTAAGAACACTTTAATAAGCATTCCAAAATACACATTTTCACATCTGAGAAAGGCCACAGTGGTTGAAAACACAAACTGATTTTGGAAATGAAAGCAGCTACACATACATATATGGAAAAGTTCTCTCACACATGTGTATGCACACATGAACAAACTGAGTGGGTACTGATTGTAAAAAAGATATTATTAATAACAGTAATAAATTTTATATTAATATTGTAGAAATTTAGAACTGATAAAACAATCGAGGTAGAAAGAATATTTGACCATCAAGCATGCAAATTAAGGCCTTTTGAAAGTTTGCCTTTTTTTTTTTTTTAATTCACAATTTCTTTATTGTGTTTCTGGGCAGAAAGATTAAAAAGACAGGGAAGTATTTTTACTTTTACAAAAGTATTTTACTTTTTACACATTTTCCAGCTGGAGTCTTCAGAAGAGAACAAACAGAAACAATTTACAATTTGTTTGAATTTTTGATGTTGACAAGTACACTACAGCAAGATGATGCACGGGAGGAGGAGTCCTTAAGCTCCTTGGCGTTGGTTTTCATTAACTCTAAGATAACTTGAAGAAGTTACAGAGAAAAAAACCCAAACAGTGTCACCCCCACCCCAACATTTTGTTACCATTTCAGTTACCTTGAATGAGTAATAATGAGTAATAACCCTGGGGCAAAATAGAGGAGCTGATGACTGTTACAGAATTAGAAGAAAATGAGCAAAGACAGATTTTTTTAAAAAGTACAAATACCATGTGAGCAGCTAAAAATCAATCCTAAGTTTGAATGTTTAATTTTTACAAGCCAGTCTGCTGCTGCAGTGGATTCCAACAAAGTATTAAATTCAGAACTAGTCAACATTTCAATTAAGAAGTTACAGTGATTAGTAAAATCAGTAACTTGACATCAAACCTGGTTAGTTTAGACACAGGGAGATATAACAGTAAATATGTTTTAACCTGTCAGATTTGCTCTTACACCATACGACACTTTTGTAAATGACGTGAAAAACACACAGAAAATTTTGGTACAAAAGACAGCAAATTGTTTTCACTAAATATTTGTGGATTCACAGCTTATATGGAAGACAAATCACAGCATTGCAGTTCTTCACATAAAGGGGTGCAAAGAGAAAAAATATGTGCCCATCGGCCTTGTTTGTTAATTTTTTAAACCTAAGCCCTTATCCCACTCAAGAGTTCTCAGGTGATTTTTGTTTGGGGAAGAAAGAAGAGAAGCAAGCATAAGAGTAAGTGGACAAATTAAAAGCTTTGACAGAGAAGCGATACAGAGCATCTACAAATGTGCCTCTCATCTGCTTATCAGGCTCATCATCATCCCAAAACTTCAACAGCACCAGTGATCTCATATTTACAGTATGAACCAGTTTATGAATCAGCCACTGAGAAACTCTCTATTGCAGCTGAAAGGGCCTGCACTTAAAAATAGGACATGCTTTAATAATTCTACTTGCAACTGAAATTAAAGCTGCAGTAAATTCTGTGGCAAGTGATCTCATCTCAAAATCAATATTAATGCGCAAGACAGCAAGCCACTTTACTATTATATATAGTTATATATATAATAGGACCAGCCATTACATGTTACATTAATAATCATGATTATGTTATTCTTTTGGTTGATGTAGCTAAAACTCCTATGCAGGCCTGTGAATGACCCCCTGTACCAAAAGAAAAAAATTATCTCTACTCACTGGTAAGATAAAAATTGGCAGCACATAAGGGATGGTTCTCATTTCTGTACACCTCTGAAAGTAGCAGGAAGGTCACGATCAGTAGAAGTATGTGAGGAATTTATAAAGATCAAAAGACAAACATACCTCTCAAATATTTTTTCAATGTCGCATCTGATTTTAGAATAGATACATGCAGTGTTCTGAGGTGGGATATCAGCAGATGGAGTTTTTAGCTGCTACTAACTCCTGTGTGCACACACATATTCCTTCTTCAGAAGTACTTTAAAAGGCACTAAAGCAAATCAAGAGCTTAGAGATGTTTTGTGTCAGCTGCATGCCATTTTATCTTGCAACAAGAGACTGGGTGAGCCACTTGAGTTGTTTTTGATCCTTCCAAAATTCTGCTTGCAATGTCTCCAGATAATTTGGTACTAGGAAAATGTCACATCAGACATGGATACACGAAGCACACATTTTAACAACGTACTAAACATAGGGAGATTGAATATGCAACTACATATATGGTCCTAATCACCAGGCTATTGAGCACCTCAGATATTTAATGCTGCTGATTCCCACAGCCTGCCTATGAGGCAGGGGAGTTTTATTAGCATGTGTTCCATCAGAGCCTTATGTTATTTGATAAACAAAACACTCCAGAGAAATCTACAAGAAAGCCACAGATATGTTTCAGACACTAACTGGATCAAGATCTCTCTAGCAGAGGTAATCTAGAAGCACAGAAAATGAGCTAAACCTAATAATTTAACAAATATCACAACTTTGAGGTAGAAATTCTGTTTTTCTAAGTTCAAATAAGACAATACGCAGCAGAGAAAAAAAGTAGACATCACACTTCTTAGTTCTGTGTAAATATATCCCAAAATCATTAAAGAATTCTATAAATTTAATTAAAACAGCTCCCCAACAGTGTCATTAAATCATGCCTTACAATTCCAGTTTACCAAATGGCTTCAAGGGAATAGGGTCAATAAGCAAAAGGGATTCATCTGTAGCTGTTTACATACTGTCAGGATCCTGCAATTCATTTCAGATCTGGAGTTGGCTCAGAGCTTCCTCGCACATCCTCACTACCTGGACAGCGGTGGCTTCTCACATGTCATCTCTGTGCCAGGCTTGGTGGGCACTCGGGAGAGAAAAGAAGGGGTTTTCTGGGATGTCTAAGACTGCAAATCAGATTTTAAAAAAATTAGTATATCTACTATTAGACTAACTGATGCAGTTTGAGTATAGAACCTCCCTTTGAATTTCAAATGTGCTACACAAGGGAGTTGCCCTTGCCTACAGACTACTTAGAAAAGTATGGGCTTGACTTCAAAAATAGTAGTCTTCCCTTTTTTTTTTACAGTGTCTTGCTTCTAAGTTATTTTTATTCCTTCACACTCTTTTCCTTTGTATCTTATTAAAAAGTGTCTGTTTTTCCCATACACTAAAGCACTGTTAAATATATTATACTGCTTAGATCCACAGAGGCTTCCTGGCTTTTGCTGTACAGGCATATACAACACTAGAAATAAAAAAGAAATTGGAAATAAAAGGGAAGTTTTTGAAAGTTCTATAATTTATGATTACCTGACTGCATTTGCAGTATTGAGGATACCTCCAGAATATCTTACTTGCCAGGAAAGTCATAAAGCAATGCTTCACATTGAGTTTGCTCTTAAAACAAAGCTCATTTGCATTTTGCACCACAGGGAGTTACTTGTAAACTTCCACGCAGCAAGGTGTGGACAGAGTAGTGATAACAAACCATGAATTATGCAAAGATATAATTCAATTCACAGAATCACCGAAAAGCCTAAGTGCTTATATTTGCACAAAAGTTCTCTGAGTATAAAAAAACTTAACACCAAACCAGGATTTGCAGTGCAGCGGTTTTATCAAAACTTTTTAAAACTTAAGAGATGGGTTGAAATAGCATGGAAATTAGCTTTGTCTGTGAAGGTGGTGAGGAAGAGGGCTGTGAGCTAGACATGTGCAGCCCAACTTCACAGTGACAGTGACAGTGAAGCTGGACAGGGAAAGCTCAGGTTGGACATGAGGAAAGTGTTCTTCACTAGAGGGTGGTCGGTCACTGGAAGGGGCTTCCCAGGGAAGTAGTCACAGTAGCAAAGTTAAGGAGCATCTAGATGATTAGTTCAGTTTTAAGTATTACTGTGAGGAACAGGACATGGAACTTGGTGAACTTGATATATTCTGTGACTCCACAAAAGACAGATTATTCTGAATTTGATTCAGGGTTGGAAGAAGTTTTTTAAAATTCAATTCAGCAAGCTCCTTCAGCAAACACTGTGCCTTTTCTAGTTCATCTAGAGTTTCTAAATTTCAGGTTTTCCATCTGTGTTTCCTTAAATACCAATATTTCTAAGTGGGGAAAAAAAAAAGTTTTTGTGTTATACCTTTGACAGATCCATCAGAAATAGATGCTCCACATGACGTTGGGTTTTTAGGGATAGTTCTCAGTGCTGATAAATTCATTACTTGCAGTTAGGTAATTCTGAAGTCTGTCATGCAGTTTTAAAAATATATAAATGAAAAACACTTTTTAACCTCTTCTCTATGGCCATTAAATTGGTGCCTTAAAAGTTCTGGAAGAGCATGACTGGAAGTCTTTCTGTGGAGGAAAACCTTGGCTTTGTTCTGCAGTTAATGGTCAAACACTCCTTCTCACTGACAAATTAAGAATTCTCACAAAAATCTTAAAGGAATGGTTATTTGAAGGATAGGTATTGGAGAAGATTGTTTTGTTACATTAAAGACAATTAAGGAAGAGAAAAAGTAATAAAGTAGTTGATTCAACAAAATGATAATGCAGCAAGTAGGGGGAAAATGAAACTTTGAAATGCAGGGTTGTGCTGTCATAACAAACAAAAAAAATTAAATTAAAAAAAAAAAAAAAAAAAAAAAAAAAAAAAAAAAAAAAACCAAAAAAAAAAAAAACAAAACTGGCCAAGAGGCAAGAAATACAATAAAACTAACGAAAAAAGGGGGGATCCAACACATTTTCTGATAGAAACAGCCAATACAAAACCCCTAAGTTTCAAGAATGCATTTTGACTCTTTAAAAAAAATATTTAAGGACAGTTAGTCCTGCAATACATGAATTTTCAATAATTTCTATTAGAAAGTTGCAGGTAGCATCTATTGTTACAGTAAAATCCAGAAGAGCTACCAGCATTTCTTAATCATTAATAAACTTGCACGAAATTGAGACGATAATATTAAAATCACATGAACTAAATTAAATTAAGGCAGCCTTGCCCAGCTATTTAACATGAATGAAATTGGTGTTGTTGTTTGTGCAAGCTGGAATGAGGAGGATTGAACCAGAAGGCCTGAGTATGACATTCTGTTCCATCTCAGGACTTTTGATAAACAGATGTTGAGTTTTGATTGAAAACCTAAAGTTCAAAAATCACTCAAGGATAGATTATTCAAAAATATTATATGAAAGTATAGCTTAATTTTGCTCATTTATTTGTTCATATCAATTTCTCTTAGGGGACAAAAAATATTCTTATCAGTCTTCTGATTTATTTTGTTCTGATGGAAAATAGCATTACAAATTTTATGAAGAGTAAGTGCTTCTGAGAAGAAAGCAGACAAATAGAAATATTTTTGAAAATACAGAGACCTTAAAATATATTCCTGCATAAACCCAGTTTTAACCTATGTGTGCGCAAACATTACAAAAGGGTACTAAATGCATGAAATAGAAAGAAAATCATCATAGGCTGCATTAATTTTATGGCAGAACATAGGCTCACTAGCACTTTGTTGCTGCCAATTTTTTTAAAAGTCTATGAATCAGTCATTTTCCTTCACTTCACAGTCCTGACAACCTCCATCCTGTGCCATTATACTGCAATTTCTTGATGCAACTGGAATGCAATACATAAGTGAGAGGAGATGACTACCCATTATCATATCTTTCTTCAGACTGAGATGAGTTTACTGCAGTTTGAAATAAAATTAACCAGGTAGTAGACTTTGTGCATTGCTCATTATGCCCAGATTCTTGAAGCTTGAGAAAATCTTCGAAAAGTTACTCAGAAGAGGTTTCTAGTACAAATAAATGAAAGGAAAAAAGGGGGGGGGGAAAAAAGAAAAAAAAAGAGAAAAAAAGAAAAAAAGAAAAAAAGAAAAAAAAAAAAAAGGCGCACTGTTAAGTACTATGAACATATGGGCCAATGTGAGGTTTTAAGATCCAGCTGCTCATGACTAAAGTGAACCGGGTCTGTTACAGGGTAATGTGATTCCAAGGAGCTGCTGCTGAAATCAGAACATGGTCAGGGCTTACAAGAAACTCCAGATACAAGGAAGCATTGTAATCTAATTACTCACTTTCTGTGTGCTCCCCACATTGTTTCTGCTGGCAATCAGTGACTTTCAGACAAAGGGTGTTGGTGACTACATGCAGCAGCCACTCAGTATATATGTACTTAGGACTTGGGTCATGCTCACAGTCACAAAACTGTTCTTGAAGCTTTCAGGCACTGATAGAGTGGAGAAGAAGAGTACAGATTTCTCTAAGTTCAAAAGTAACTTGTGTCTACTCGTCTTATAAACTTCAAAATGATATTTTTTTTTGTTAAAGAAGGTAATATGTCAGTTCTGTATGGCAGACGGATTCAGATATGACTTGATGGTCACTAAATTTTTTGGGTTGGAGTGGTTTGGGGTTTGGTTTGTTTGGGTGGGGTTTTTTTGTTTGTTTGTTTGGTGGTGGGTTTTTTTGGTTGGTTGGTTATTTTTGGTTTGGTTTGGTTTCTTTTTTTTTGTTACAAGTTGAGCTCTGTGAACTTGATCAAATCAAAATACAAATCTGTTTCAGATTTCTAGCTGAAATAATAGCAGCTGATTCATCCATCTCTCAGTGTGTCCCTTGGGCAAACCAAACTGGCTGCTGAAGACATTTAAGAGGACTGAAAGAAGAATTCAAACACAGACATTAATAATTAATACAGGCAGCAAGGAGAGATTAACCGTGGGAAATGGAAAACCATTTCCTTTTAAATACAGACAAAAGATAATCATTGTGGTGCTAATGAACAGTGTTAGACACATGGAATAGAATCTACTAATTTGCTTAAGTACTCAAATTACCTTAAGGTGTTTATGTTACTTTGGTAACAACTTCTAAATTTAGAGTAAAGAAAGTCTGAAAAGTCTGTCTTGGATCACAGAAATCCATGCACTGCTAGTTGAGCCAGCTATGATGGTCAATTCTTTTATGAAGCAGTCAAAGTTCTCTTAAAAACTTATTTTGTTGTTGTTTTGATTTGGGGGAGTTGTCTCTACAGCAGCTACTGAATTGCTGTTCCAGAACCTCACTGCTTTGATGCAATAGTGAAGTTTTCAGCATATGTTTACCAAGTTTATATCCATCTCTTCCTGTGCCAACACTGTTAGCTTAAAATCCCTTTTTTTCTCCTCCTGGTACTAACTTTATTGACATGTTTATAGAAAAAGCAATATTATGCCTTTTTTTTTTTTTTTTTTCCCCAAATCGGACAGAGGAAGGTGTTGTAATTTCACGCCTTGATAGCCTTCTCTCTGTCTTTTTCCTTTTAATTTATCTGTTTTGCACCTGAGGAACTAGAACTGCACCCCATGCTCCAGATACAACTGCTTTCTGCGGCCTGATACTATTGCATGCTATGAAATCTTCCTACAGGGCTTCAAATTCCATTGGGATCTTTCTGTTCTGGAAGGGGATTCCAGTTATTTGGACTTCCCAGCTCACAACTTCGGTTTTCCTTTCACAATATCAGTTTTCATTCCTAGACATTTGCTCGTGTCCATCCCCATTCTTTTGATTCCATAATGAGCATTAAAACCAGAGGTGAAAAACATGCTTAATTTTGAGACAGGTGGAAGTATTTTTCTACTTGCTGCATTCAAGTCTTCTTTCTTTCTAGGGTATACAGAATGGCCCAACTTCAGCTGGAGGGTGAGCAGAACACTTCTGTCCAGGGAACTGCAAAGGCAGCTGGCGGTAGGACTCAACTAACAAGAACTTCAAACCCATTCAAGTTGAAGAGCACATGGATATGTCCCCCTTCTCTGGTAAAGACATTGACCTTTAGACTACTAAGCAAAAGGTTGCATCCTGGTATTTCTCCAAATGGTGACTTTCTGGGAGTGTTTTCAAGTTGAAAATCTTGGGCTCTGAATTGACTCAGCATAAAAAAATGTGGGAATAGAAATGTTGCCAGTTTTAATGTCATTTGCACATAAGTTTTTTGTCGGAGTATTGACTTTGATAATAAAATATTCAGAGTAGTTCATGCCAAGTGATACACTGGCAGCAGACCTGGTACACAGTGATGTTTACCTTAATACAGTCATAAATAATAATGTTGAAGAAAGTGTATTTTAACCTTTCTGCCCACTTAGCTTATTTTGGCTCTTTATACCAAGACATTAAACTTCTGAAGTGTCCATTTACAGGTTATTCACTAAAACCAAAGAACAAAATTTTGTTTCCATGAATAAAAATCCTATTTGCCACATTTCAATCAATGTGAACACGACAGCCATAAGGATCCCTGAATAAAGACCTTTTGCTGCGTAGTCTGGGGCATAGCAGCTCGCAATAAATTACATGTGAGCCAGATCCTCAGATGGGGTAAGGCCAGGGCTCCACTGACAAGAGAGAGGATGACTTGGATCAGCTGAGGATGTGGGGTTTGATTGTCATGTGGTAAGGGTAGTGCCTACTTGACATGCAAGAATGAAGTATCAGATTTGTCCTAAGTATTATGTATTTCCTTTGTTTTCCACTACCAAATTCCTTTGACATTCTAATTTGGGTCCCTGAGATAATTTATAACATAAATACTACTGAAGATAAGGGGGCTCTGATTCCATTTTAAATGTATAGCTCCTTCTTGGAGATAATTTAATTTCTATAGCAGTAATAACATCTCCAGTAATGATGCTTTCAGGGAATATAACCCATGATAAACTGTCACGAAATGAGGATGGCATTAGATCATCCTTCCAGATTACACAGTGTTCATTTAGAGTGGAGAAAACTGAGATGTGTGCAAATGAAACTGTATTCTGCATTATTTGATATATGTAACTAAAGAAACATCTTCAAAAATACATTCAGAGGAAAACCCGTTTTGCCAAAATCTAAAGTGTTGTCCTCAAAAATGATCATAAAAATTGCCCAGTTTACCTCATGTTTATATATCTGTCTTGATAACGAAGTAGTACTTAGAAGCTTTTGCAGAAAGAAGATCTCCCATGTAATGCAGATACAAATGCACAAAATAAAACAAAGTCTCTCATGAAAAGCTTACTGCTTAAATTGCTGGGGAAGGAAAAGAGATCTTCACTATGGAAACAGAGTAGAGACAGATTAAATGTCTTGCTCCGGGTCATTCCTGAATAACTGTTCAATGCCTCAAGCATGGGGCCATTCTTTTGTTCCATTTCAGGTCAGGTATTTGTAGAATGAAGGTGTGTATTTTTCTGTTTTTTCTACTTTTTTTTTCTTCTTTGAAGCAATTTACACAAAACCAGAAAAGCAGAATATTTTCAGAAGCACCTGTGTTAAGTGTCCCAAAATGAGTCCGACTTGACTCAATTTGCAAAAAAGTTGTTAAAAGTGGTTTTCAAGATATTTTCAACCAATATTTCCTATGAGCTAATAGTAATGTCTTTGTCCAGTTGTTGCCCAAATTCAGAGGCAGATAAATGTTAATGGCTTGACTTTGCAACAACAACAAAAAAATCTGCCTTCCTCAGAATTGACTTTAAAATGTTTCAACATATCAGGTTTCAGTATCTGATGGACAGTTAACACCTGTATCTTTTCAGAGGCTAGAAGTAAAATATCCTTTCATTTTAGTTCTTTGAAATGCTTAATATGGACATATTCTCAGAGCACGCTGAAATGCAGCATCTGAAAAAGGCCAACCCCTTCGATGACATTGGGAAGAGAATTAACCACCTTTCCACTCCAGGTTCAGTGTTCATCTCAGAATTTTGGAATCTGTGCATCTTGCCCTTGACCATGTCACTACAAGTAAATTACTCTTTTTTTTTTTTAAGGATGTAACAAAATTTCCTCCTGTGAGAAACCTCTGTTTTGGTGGTTTTCTACTCTGCTAATGGGTTAACACAGCTTTGAACTCTTCTGTCTAAGGAAGGGGTAGAAACTGGGTTTCCTTGGTAGGTGGAAGTGGCCCAGTCTCTAAAATACCATATTGTGCTATAGGGCTAGTGTATTAAATTTTTAAAAGAAAAGCACTAATCGCCTACATGAAATAAAAACTCACACTATATCTTTTGCAGTAACTTTCTGGCTCCAAGTGGATGGGTACATCTAACGTTACTACAGAGAGGAAGCCTATATCCTCAGCTAAAAGTGCCAAATGGCAGCTTTAAGAGTTGGTGTTCCACCTCTTTTTAAATCTGTATCTTTTTAGATTGATTTTTTTAAAATGTTTTGTCCCATACAGGAAGATTAATGATGTAAAACGAAGTGTCCTAAATTCCATTTTGGAAGATGAGTTTCCCCCTAAAAAGAGCAGTGCAGTCTTTTACTGAATTGCATCAAAAGGGCTGTTCTGTACCACTGAGTTAAACATCGGTCAGGTTTTGTGCAAAGGGATCTTTGGTGGGCAGCTGAGTCATTTTATGCTTCATTCGAATGAACAAATATTTTCTCTTTTTGCAACAGGTACAAAGCCTATGGAGTGCTGAGGGAACAGCTGGTAGAACACATGGGTCAAGAACAGATGTTGTGGTAGGTTTCCTGTAAGGAAAATGGCTGGTCAGCGCTGCTTGTACTTGCTCGCTCTCTCCAGGAATGTGCCAGTAAGCTCCAGAGAGATCTGCAGCGGGTAAGGGCACAGCTACACATCATCCCACACTAAAGGATCTCCTGCCAAATTGCAGAGGAGACAGGCAGCCTTTTGTGTTAGTACCCAAAGCCAGGCAAGGCTCTCTCTCACTCACTATGGCAACTGTCACTTCGAGAGTGATGACAGTGGGAACTAAACCGCCACAAGCGAAACTGAATCAGCTCCTCTGGAAGGAGAGCAGCATTCCTAGCATACTTCCAGGCCAGTGAGGAAAAAGATCATTTCTCTCAAGCTTTCTCCCCTTGGCTACAGAACTAGCGGCACTGGTAAGCTAAGTTGCCTCCTTGTCCACACGTCATTTTGGCAGCCTGATGCTCTCTACTCTCTCTTCTTCCTCTCACCAACAGTTTTAGGAAAGCTTGCTCTAGTTTGAAAGATATTTGTGGGGGGAAAATCAAACCAGACCATCAAACCCACAAAATGTAAAATAAAATAAAAAATAAAAAGTCGATCTCATGAGAATCCGTGTCTGCCTCAGAGAAGAGACCATATGGAAGGGTGGAGCCTCACCAGTACTCCCCAAACTAGCCCTTTGAATGCGTGAAGAATGCTCTCCTTTTTGAATATGATTTTTTTTTTTTTTAATTGATTGTGTGGTGGTAATAGGAAGGTTGAACCAAGATGAAAGTATGTCTTTCATCTTCCCTTCTGTTTTATTTCCCCTCCTTTATTTCAGTCCTGCTCCAAGCTCTAAGGTCCAAAACATTGAAAGATCTTACATAGCAAAAAGATGATTTTAAAAATTCATTCAATGTCTGCTTCTTCTTCAGGTATATGCTTAAAGTATACTAAGGGCATTGCCAATTACTTAAATAAAAAAAACTCTTAAAAATATACAACTGCTCACAGACAAACCTTGTTGAGGAATGAATTGGTCTGTAAGGTTTTCAAAATTAATTTCACAGCATTGTCTTTGAGTGTCATTTTGACACACAATACCCTGTGTAATATCCTGAAAATACAAGGACATCTGAAGAACTAGGTTGAAATCCATATGAAAAAATCCGTTTTCTTGATGCCTTAAGTTTTAACTTCTATCTTTTTCAGATCCGTGCTGCTTTAGTGTATAATTCTGAGACTCCGTAGCCTGTCAGCTACTGTTCTCCCTTTTTATTCAGACAATTCTCTCTAGGACTTCCTAGGAAACTCAAGGACACCTTACTGTCTCAGGCCCCCAAAAATGTAAGCAACAGTGAATTGGGAGAAAACTTGGAGTAAATGACTGCATTACCTGAAGCTGTAGTTGGACATTTAACCTCTAATAAACCCTCTAATATGCAAATAGACCAAACTTGTATTTGTCTGAAAAGCTCGTGGCCATTGTCCATCTCTTGGGTCTAGCCTCTGGCTCCTGCACTGCCCAAGGTATACGCTTTGAATGCTTTTCAATAAATACCTACCTTTATTCTCTAATTCTGTCTAGCCTCTATTCTATATAGCCTTTCCAGGCATCACTGTCTTCCTGTGAATAGGAACCTACTGTTGGCAAGGCTCAGATCCAACTTGAGTCCCATGGCACGGAGTGAAGAAGAAAATATTTATTTTCCTTCATCTTTAGTGAATGTGTAAGAGAAAAGGGGGAAAGAAACAGTCAGAAAGAAATATGTCTGATCCATAACCCTGGTTCTTTAGAATTAGCACACAGCTGGTTGAGCTGGAATGACAAGCAGGTGGAAGGGATGATGTGCCTTTTTAAGCCAAGGGTATAAATACCTGAATGGCTGGAGGCCACAAAGACATTTAGGAGAACAGGATGGGCAGCTGGAAGATCCATTCTATATATCCATAGCTAAAATGGACATATAGAATGTGTCTTGGATTTCCAGGGCTGCCCGTTCTGATACATACTCTGGGCTTCAAGGACAACATCAAACTTGGGAAATATTATGAGTCTTCTTAACGACATAAATATACTTGACCTCCCCATAGGTTTTGTTGTTGTTTTGTTTGTTTGTATTGTTTGGTCTTGCTCTCTTTCTTTTCAGTCTAGTTCTTCTGCTCCAGTGTGCTTCTAGGCAGGGAAGGGCCACTTCCTTCCTGGAAGATTACCAGGAAAAGCCTTTTTTTGTTCTTTTTTTATCTCCTATATTGGGAGTATGGAAGTATCCTTGAGATGGGAATGAAAAAATATACACAATGCTGGCTGCTGCCAGTACTACCTAGCAGACAGGTTGCACCTCTTGGTTTTAGTTTTATATAGATAGGAAGAAGAAATGGCATTTGGTACATGAAATGCCAGTGATGTGGAAGCTGTTCACTTCATTTCTGTGGACGTATGCCCCATTTGCTGTGCATGTCTCTCTCAAGCATCACAAATAAAATCTCCTGTTTATCCCTAGATAGTAGCAGATATATAGGGTCCAAAAAATAACCAGGGCAAAGATTAAGTGGAAATCCTGGCTTAAAACTCTATTCCTTACTTTTCCTTCTCATGATACTTTTTTTTCTTTTTTTTTTACTCTTTCACCCATGGCAATCTTTACTGAACATAATTGTCCTTAATTAATTAACACTATATCAAACCACCTCCTGTCCCATAGCGATCTCTCTCTATCTCTCTCTCTCTCTTTTTCTCTCCTTAAATTTGCCACAATATCGGATAATTGAATGTAGAAAGCTGAGATCCACCAGCTTTTTCCACTGAAATGTTCTCCACTGCATACTCCTTGTAATGCTTGCCAGGGCTGATGTTGAGAATAGGGTGTGAATTATGCTTGGCTGAGAGATAATAAGATATTTATTTAGGGTAGAACGATTCTGGAAATAACCTTATTTGTGTAGCAAAGAAGGTAAAGAGACATTCAAAAGAACACAGCTATAAATTACCATATTAGCAATAGCTTTTGAATCACTGGTAATTACCTCTGCATGTTTTCAACCCCTTAATTAGCAAGTTCAAGTTTTAAATTAAAACGTTTTTGCAAAGGTTTAATTAAACTCCAACATTGACCTTAATATTTGGGCAGTTGGACCTTGGAAACTTCCCTTTTAGTTCAGGGTGTGATGACCTTGCAGATGAATAAGTGTATGAGTGAGGTAAACTACCTTATGAACCCACTATTCATTAATTATTCTGAGGTTAAATATTTCTTATACACTCTTCCTTACAGTCAGTGCAGAGAAGTCCATGTCTTCATGGAAGTACCATAAGCCACATCTTATTTCCTGAGATTAAGACTGCAGGTGGACAGATGATAAAAACAAAACAAAACAAAACAGTGTATTGTAAATCCGCATTTGTGGTCTTTTATTAGTTTGTGGATCCAATGCTTTATTGACCTCCCAGGGTTTGAAGTAAAATATCTTACTTAAGTAAATCTTTTACTTACGTGAAAAATCTATTGTCTTATCTCACTGTATATGAAATGGAGAAAATAAATTCAACTGTGGTTCAGTAAATGACCAGAAATTCTCCATGTTGATTAAATGCTTGAGTCTATCTTACCTGAAAGTTATCAGGTTTTTTTAGTGCCATCTTGTCAGAACTGTGGTCATCAGCCCTTTCCCGTCCGCCCCAACACACCTAGATTCCCAAATATCATGATTCTTGAGTGAAGCATACTGTATAAAAAAAAATAATGCTTGAATTTGATTTTTCCTATTATATAAAATAGCTTGAATTTGATTATTTTCTTTGACAGAAGTTTAAGACTGAAGGGGAAACAGAGAGAAATGTTTACATTTCAGTCAGTGGAATACTTTGGAGAAAATTATTTGACAACGCTAGACTTGCAAATAAAGGTTTTAAAGTTATTATTATTTTAAAATAATATTATTATGAATAGATTTTTTTCAACACTAAAATAATACTGGCTTTGGAAAAGACAGTCTGTAAAGGTAGTCATGCTACTGTAATATTTTTGGACTTTTTTCCTGTTCAGGGGAATCTAAGGGAAAACAAAATCTATATTTAATATGCTTTATTATGCTGCCTACCTTCAACTAGATATATGTTTCTTTGTCATTTCTAGCTAGGAACTATAGGAATTTTTCAGTTTACAATTCATTTCACTTTCTGTTTCAGTTTGAACTCCATATTGGTTGAAAATCCAATTTTGTCTTCTACTCTCCTCCTAAAGACTTCCATTTAAATTTCAATATGTATGTTTATTTTGCACTGAAACAAAAGAGCAATGAACTACCAGCCTTCTCTACAAGAATATCTGCTCCCAATTTGCTTGACCCTTGTTTCTGAGGGAAGAGTACACCACTAGCAAGTTCCTTAGCATGAAGAAGCAGCACTTGAGTAGAGAGACAGTGAAGAAAAAGACCACCTAACTAGAGGCAGCACACAAATTCAAAGAATTATTAAAAAACAACAACAACAATAACAACAAACCCCCACAAACTCAAAAAAAAAAAACCAGAAAGCATTTTTTAATACTCAGAAAGTCTTCTAATCCCTTGGTGGTCTTGATTTTTATCTCAGTTACACCAAGGAATGAATTAACTCTAAAATTAATCCATTAATCCAATGCAATAAAGTGGATCCAAATTTGTGTGGTATTTTAATTACTCTTAATGAGATACATTAATTAATGAGTTACATTAATTAATTATGTTGCTGTTAAGGCAATGGTATAGAAGTGGCAATTCCTTAAGCTTTTTTGTGCTGAAGGCAAAAATAGTTTTTCTTCTAGGAGGCAATGGTTATAAATTAGATACATAATCATATAATAATTTTAACATTTTACTGTTAACATCTTTAGGAAAAAAAAAGGTGATTAATAACTTTCCTCACAGAGTCATACAGCACTCTATGTTTGGCTGGGAGCAAAAGACAAATGTAACTTTAAATATACATATTCAAAAGATCTTTGGGGAAAGCTAGTGGAAAGTTTCCTAATGACTTTTCTGATATTTGAACCAAGGCCCAAATGAACTCTAAAGCTTTCCCAGTGTATTATATCTATATCTTATCTAGTTTAGATTGCCTTTTCTTGTGCTTTGTAGTGCTGAAGGCATTTCCATGGCATAACGAGTAGCAACACAATGTTGTTTGCTGCTATTCTGCTTTCATGAATTAGTTAAAAGATGGCAAAGCAAAAGTTACAGGCTCCTTTCGCTGGAGGTTTTCATGTCAGAGAGGTTTCTGCTTACACCAGGGTTAAAATGTGTGTGTGCAGGCTCGTGTACGGCATCGCACGAAGCGCCGAGGCAGGGAGTTGCGGTTCAGCATTTCCCTTTGCAGAGTGTGCAGGCAGCTTTCCTGGAGCTTCCACAGGAACACTCAAAGCCTTGTACAGCTGCTTCATGCAGTCAGTGCATCCATTAAAACATAGGAAAAGGAGAGAAAGAGAAATTATTCTTTACTGCTGTTCTGAGAATGCGATATATGGGCAACACGCTGCATTTTGATTATATTTCACCGCAGATTGCTTGATACTGTATCATTAGGTTTTAATTTCCTTAGTGTAGAGTTGCATTGGAAAAATGGGCAGCAGCATCCCAGAACGGGGTTGCTTTGTGTTAGGTATAATGTAAACAAAGTAAGACTGTTCTTGTCCCAGCAAGCTTGTAGGCTAAAAGGTAAAAGAAGATGAAGAAAGATTATTTTCCAAGGTCTCTCAAGGCTGATAAGTGGCTGAACTCTTTCCTGAATGGTGCCACATAATATTGAATTTGTTTCTTCACCTTCACTTCAGATTTAAAAAGAATATTCACATCTTGAAAATTTTTCAGAAGATGAAATCATTGTTGTGATATTTATCTTGTAGGCAGGAAAATAGAGGTATTTAATTTTATGCTACCTAAATATCTGATATTGGGTTCTAGGCTGCAAAATCATGCAGAAAGGTAAGTGCTATATAAAGTGTTTTACATGTATAGTACAAATGATTTATACATCTTAAAATTGAATCATCTGTTCAGGGTAAGACAAAAAATACAGTTCATATTGATCAAACTATGAATAAAATCAAAGCACTGTCAATAAAAAAGCTTGGAATATGATATCTAAAATGTGAAAAAATATAAGAAAATAGAATGACAAAAAGTGGAGAAGAAAGAAATATTAGGGGGTTATGTATCAGCTCTCTCTGCTGAAATCAGAAGGAATGGTAATCACATCACACTTTTTCCACTATGCTCTCTCAACCTTCAATAATTTATATTTTGTGGGTTCCCTAGACCATCTCATGTTTAATTGGCCTTAGCATCAGAAATCTTTTTCCTTGTTTAACTCCCTTGCTGGCAATTCAAGTTCATTACCTCTTGTTGTAGCAACTTGGACATAAAAAAAGAGTTTATTCCTTCCTCTTTGCAGCAGCTTTTGATGTAACTGAAGACTATTAGAAGAAAAAAAATATTACACTTTCTTTCTTTTTTTTTAATGGACGGCCTTTATTACATTAATTTTTCTCATGAAAGGAATGTTGCACATTTTCATTAAATCTAAGCATAAACTCTGCTGAATGTAGAATTAAATTGATCTTTTAATGAAAAATAAATAAATTAAAAATAACCAAAGCAACAACAAAAACAACTAAGCAAATAAACCAAACCATTACGACAGCACGTAAATGATCTTTGCCCTAGAACTGATGGAAATATGTTCCTGAAATAAAGTCTGTATGCAGTTTCTTCTTTGCAATTTCACAGCTTAAAATGTGATTTTTTTTTCACCTTATGCTTTGGCATCTGTAAAACAGGTAAACAACTTGTAAGAAAAAAACAGTGCAGAAAGTTTCATTAAGACAATAGCAGAAGTACTTTCACTTGTAGGGGTCCAGGAACGAAGACTTGAACCAGCTCCTTTTGTAAGAATCTGCATTTCCAAGGTGGAATCATTACTGGAGAACTTGAAAAGCTTCATCCAGAAGTCCGTATTAGAAGACCGAGGCTCTTAGAGTCTGCTGGTGAGTTGTAATGGCGCTTCAAGGCATTGCCAGAACTGGAATCATAAGTGTCCAGTGTCCTCATCCATGAGCTTGAGAAAAAGATGGAGAGAAGTATCAAATTCCTTGTTAAAATAATAATAACAATAAAATTCCTTGATACGGTGGTGATGGAAATTCCCTCAAATCCTCCATTAAAAATTGTGGTTGAAGATGGAACAATATGGCCACAGTAAGGTAAAGAACTATGAAATATAGATTTATTGCAAAGGCTGTGACAACAGTTTTGAAGATCTTGGGGGACATGTGAATGTATTTGAGCTATATGTGCTGAATTTTGTTTCAGTTCCTCCAATCAATGTTGTACATACTAGCATAAAGGTAAAGCACTTGAAAAATAAATATATTCTTTACTTTTTACAAATTTTGTATGGAATGATTCCTAGTGCCACTAAAATGTAAAAACTTATAAGATAAATTGAAATAAATTTCATAAAGCTGCGCTTACAGTCTGCAGATATGACATTCAAATTTTTTAGCAACTATAGACCATTCTATCCTATGTATTTATGGCAGGGTAAGGATGGGATATACCTGGATGTCCGGTTGTGTCCCCGCTCCGGGTGGGAGCGGACTCCCAGCTAGCTCGGGTCAACACGGACACAAAGTTTCCAGTTCGTTTTGGCTTCTCGGCTTGGCAGCTGGACCCAAAGGTGACAGTCAACAGCAGCAGAAGAGAAAAGGCTGGCTCTCAGCTTAGCAGGTTAAAGGATGTTTATTAGCAGAGATCTCCAAGCTCCGAGGCGAGCGGCTCGGAGCTTCCAGGCTGAGAACCCCGCGGCTGAGAGAGTTTCCAGGCTGAGAACCTGGCGGCTGAGAGAGTTTGCTCCTCCCTCCCACCCCCTATAAGCGGGGGAGGGTCCCAGGGAGGATACAAAAAGACAACAAATCAGGGGTTTCAGGGGGTAACAAGGTGTGCCCACCCCCAAGCTTCAGACCACTAAAATCCAGAGCCAAAGGAATTTCCCCCAGGCTACCTATCACCTGAAGCCCTCTCACGGAGATTTCACAATCCGGGAGTGATTGACAAGCTGCCCCAGAGAGGGGGGTTGGGGCAGAAGGGATGTTACATGTCATGTGAGGTATGGGATGATTGACACAAAATACCTTATTATACAGACAACACAAAAGGGATACAGAATTGGGGATACAGTGAAATGAACCATAACATAAACTTCTTACAAAAACCTAATAAAACAGTTCTGCACCACCACATCTCCCCCTTTTTTGTTTTAATGACAGGAGGAGGGCTGGAACGGAGGAGGATGATATTCGAAGTCCGGGTAACTCTCGGTGAGCCACTCTGGCTGAGTGGGCCACTCCATCTGAGGTTCATCCTCTGGGTGTCTTCTGTCTTCTGGGTCTTCCTCCAGTTCCACGTCTTCCTCCCATCCAGGCACGGATGATACAGCAACACGGTTCACAGAGGGGGCATGTGTGGTGCTAGAAATTAATCTACTTAACATTTTTTGATGATACCAAATCCAATTAAAATTAACAGAATAACAAACAAAAATAACAAAACTGATTTCAAAATTGAACCCACCCAGCCCGAAATTCCCCAGTCCCCAAGCAAGGAGCAGGTGAAACTTCCTCAGCACAGGGGATTGGCGCTGGACAGGTTCCATCGGGACTAGAAGAACTAAAACAAACAATCAGCATTCGAGCAGGGGTCATTTAGGAAAGCGAAACCATCCGGGGAAAAATCTTCCCTCCTTTTCCTCCTAAAAGCTGCCTGAGTAACCTGTGGCAGTTTCTTTTTCTCCCCCGAGACTTTCGGGACATAGGGCCTCACCCATTTTGATGGTAACCATCTCGGCCCCATGGGGGTGGACACGCAAGCGTACCCACGGCCCCACGTGACTAAATCATGAGGTCCCTCTGTCCTTCCAGTCTCAGGGTCCCGGACCATGACTGGCGGCCTCTCTTTGATGTTTAGCTGAGGGTTTGCCCCGAAATGACGAACAATGGGAGGGTTTAAAAACTCAAATGTGCTGTTTAAAAAATTCAAAGTGAATAGAGCCCTGGCCAATCGGGTCTGTGGTGTTTCTGTTTTCAACACCGGTTGTTGTTGGTTAAGGACCCTTTTGATTTCTCTGTGGGTCCTCTCGACTACAGCTTGGCCTGTTGGGGAATGAGGGATGCCGGTTTTATGACCCACTCCCCATTGTTGCAGGAAGCTGCAGAATTCCTTGGAACGGTACGCTGGGCCATTATCAGTTTTTAATTCTTTTGGGATGCCCATGAAGGAGAAAGCCTGGATGAGGTGTTTAATCGCATCCAAGGTCTTCTCCCCTGCGTGGGCAGAAGCAAAAACTGCACCGGAAAAAGTGTCCACAGACACGTGCACATATTTAGATCGGCCGAATTGGGGGATATGTGTCACGTCAGTCTGCCACAGCTCACAGCTGTTCAGACCTCTGGGGTTTACTCCTGCACTCAAGGTGGGGAGTGCATGCTGATTACATGAGGGACACGTAGCCACAATTGCCTTGGCCTGTTCCCGGGTGATGTGAAACCGGCGAACAAGGCCAGGCGCGTTCTGATGATGAAGCTGATGGCTGAGCTTTGCCTGCTCAAAAATGCTTGGCAATGGGGCCATCGCTGCAGGAGCAGCAAGAGCATCAGCCCTTCTGTTCCCCTCAGCTACAAACCCTGGCAAATCGGTGTGTGATCTTGTATGCATCACAAAAAATGGCTGCTCCCTGTGGGAGACAAGCTTGACAAGCTTAGAAAGCAGCTCAAACAGTGCGGTGTTAGACACTTCCTGCAGTATTGCCTGATCTGCCCTCGATACCACCCCCGCTACATAAGCGGAGTCCGTTACTAAATTGAAGGGTTCGGGGAACCTTTCGAAAGCCCTGACGACAGCGGCCAACTCAGCAACCTGAGGTGATCCCTCCACCTCGGCAACATCTGCCTCCCACTGCTGAGTCTGAGGGTCCTTCCAAGTCATAACTGACTTGTGGGACTTTCCGGACGCGTCCGTGAAAACTGTCAGGGCCTCTAAAGGCTTCCTGCTCCGAACATCTTTCAAATTCAGTGTGAATTTGGCATCCTGATTAAAAATTTTGTGGGCTGGCCGATGAATTGAGATTTGCCCAGTGAAGGAATCTAGAGCAAACTGCAGTGCTTCATTTTCCTGAAGCAGGTGTTCTAACATTGCCTTTGTAATCTGGCCCGATCTTAATCCAATTGGAATGTGAATGCATTCAAAATCACACCCTGCCAATTCCCTGATCCGAACTCTGGCTTTTCGGATCAGTTCAGCCACCAGTTCCTGTGGACGTGTCATTCTCTTGGACCTTTGATGGCTGAGAAAGACCCATTCTATGATTAGAAGTGGGTCCTCTCTGCCCTGGTCCTTTTTGATGTTATTTCTCCATTGGAAAATGACTCCATGGAGGTGTGGCAATTTCCCCATTATTATAAATTTGAAAGGCAGGTCTGGATCACACCTGTGAGCCTGCCGAGTGGACATGAGATGCTGTACCTTTTCCAGCGCCTCCTTCGCTTCCGGGGTTAGTTCCCTGGGAGAACTCAGCTCCTCTCCCCCTTTCAATAAATTGAAAAGAGGGGCTAGGTCCTCAGTTGTGAGGCCCAGCCAGGGTCTCACCCAATTCAATGCCCCACACAGCTGATGGACATCTGCAAGGGTCTGAATTTTGGCCTTGATTTCCAATTTTTGCGGCACAATGGTCCGCTTGCCAATTTCCAGCCCCAGGTACCTCCAAGGTGGCATCCTTTGAACCTTGTCTTCCTGCAGCTCGAACCCTGCAACAACCAATGCATTAATTGTCAGGTCAAGTGCGTGGGACAAGACATCATCGGTGGGAGCACACACAAGCACATCATCCATATAATGATGGATGATTGCTTTCTCTGCAGCTACGCGGACCGGGGATAGCAAGGAAGCCACATACCACTGGCAGATGATAGGTGACACCTTCATCCCTTGGGGAAGAACCCTCCAATGGTAGCGTTTCCTCGGGGCCTCTCGGTTAACAGTGGGAACCGAGAATGCAAAACGTGGTGCATCGTCAGGGTGTAGGGGAATATGGAAGAAACAATCTTTTATATCTATAACAGCCAATTTCCAATTTTGTGGGAGCATGGTCGGGGTAGGCATCCCAGGTTGAAGAGAGCCCATGTCTTCTATCACGTTATTAATTTGTCTGAGATCTTGGAGGAGTCTCCACTTGTCCTTCCCCGGCTTCCGGATAACAAAAACCGGCGAATTCCAAGGGCTGGTGGTCTCTACAATGTGACCCTTAGCTAACTGCTCCTCCACGAGCTCTTCGAGCGCCTTCAATTTCTGTTTTGAAAGCGGCCACTGTTCAACCCACACTGGTGCATCTGTTTTCCAATTCAGCTTGTGGGTAGGGCGCTCCTCAGCGACCGCCGCCCAAAAATCCTGTGGGGGGTCTGGGATGTCAATCGTGACTCCCCACTGGGCCATCAGGTCTCTCCCCAACAAGGGTTCCCTATAATCCAAAACAAAAGGGCGTAAACTGGCCAACTGCCCTTTTGGCCCCTTAATTTGCACCACACTCTTTGATTGTCTGGCCAATTGCATTCCCCCTATTCCTTGCACGTGTCCTGCCACGTTTTCCAAGGCCCAACGTGACGGCCAGTGCTTGGCTGGGATTACAGTCACGTCCATGTCCGTGTGGAGCAGGCCTGTGATGTTAATGGCCTCATCACCCACCTGTAACTCACATCCCACCTGGGGTTTCACTTCTGTGATGTTGTGCACAGGACAAGCTGTTGGTATGTTGTCCTCTTCCAGGTGTTCCCAGGTGGGTATGATCTGGGCAACTGTCTGCCCTTTAGGTAGGAATGTTGGTGGGTGAGTGCAGCGTAGCCAGAGAACGAATTTTCCAGGATTGTTATCAAGTGTTCCTGGAAGAATTTCGATCTCTTTTGGGGTGTGTTTGCAGTCTCCCACAACGATGAGCTTACCTTTGACCCTTGGCCAGGTACCCTGCTCACTGTTGTCAACTGTCACAAAATTCCAGTTGTCGTCTTTCAGGTGCAAACCCTCCGTGAGCTGCAACCTGTAGGGGGTATATTTAGAATTGGTTGTCAAAATTGGTTGTGCCATGTCATGGTCCGTGTAAGTCATTTCCAGTGTGTTATGTTTGCTGCCACCCTGAATGGGGCATTGCAGCTTCTCCTTCTTTTTCCCTTGGCTCCCTTTCCCCTCCCCTCCTGCCCGGTCCACCCCATTTTTTTCCTCACGCAGGGCGGACCTGCGCTCTTTCACCAGTTTTTTTGTGAGGGTTTAAACCCTCTCCCTTTTTCCCCTTCCCCTCCCCCTTTTTTGTTTTTGAGGTCCTCTACTTCTTTCTTGAGGGGGCATTTGGAAACCCAATGCCCCAAATTCCCACACAAAAAACACTTCTGGGAGCTTTGCGCAGAATGCTTCTTCCCGGTGTTTGGTGTTTTTCGGGAATCTTCAGTTTCCATGGCTGCAACTTGACGAGGTTTGGGCCATGGACCTGTAAAGAAGCTCATACAAGGCACCTTTACGTGACATACCTGAAGCATGTCTGGTAAGGTTGGTTTGGGGTGTAGGGGTAAACTTAAAATTGCAGCACGACATAAATCATTTGCATTTGAAAACGCAATCTCCGATAAAATGTGTTCCCGAGCCATTTCATTTTTGACCTGAGCTTCAATAGCTCGGGACAGCCTTTCCACAAAATCTGTGAAAGACTCACTTTGGTCCTGCCTGATTTTCGAATAAGAAATCGCAGGACCTTGTGTTTGCATGCTGAAGAATGCAGTCAGGGCTGTCTCTCTCACTACGTGGAGGCACTGGACAGGAATGACCACTTGGTCAGTGGCTTCTGCCCACTGCCCCTCCCCAGCCAGGTGGTCGAGAGTGAGAGGGTTTCCCTGAGCATCAACTCTGGTGTTAACATGGTTGAGGAGCCCTGGTAAGGCCTCCTGGAGCAGCCTTTTCCAAGCTGTGACCCATAGGATGTACTCTGTTGAGTTCAGCAAGCAAGAAAACAGGTACTTTAAATCAGCAGGCACCACTTCCTCTGCAGAGAGATCTGCTCTGAGAAGCCCTCTGAAATATGGTCCATCACGGCCATATATCCTGTGAGCTTTGCAGATCTCTTTGATGGTGGCTCGGGGAAATGGGTGATACTCTGCCCTGTTGTTACCACCGCGGGCATTGCGAAAGGTAACAGGGGCAAGGGTGGGAATGGAGCAGGAGCTGGCAGCTGTCTCTGCTCCCGTTCCCTGCTCCGGCACTTCCGGGTTTGAGGGCGCTGGGACGCCTGTGCCCTGAGGCACTTGGTTGCCTGGCAACCGAGTCCCTGCAAGGGCCGCGGCTTGCCCGGGGGGTGACATCATTGAGGAGTGGGGGGGCGGGGGGGATCCCGGGGGAGCGGGGTCGAGCCCCGGCCGGGGCCGGGAAACCGGGACCGGGCCTGCTCCTGGGCGGGCTGGCCGGCGCGGCGGCTGCGGGGGGGAAGGGGTGCCGCAGTGCGGCACGCGCAGCCAACAGTGGGTTGGGGGGGGCAGGCGGCCGCGGCAACCGGGGCGGGGGCGGGGCCGCTCGGGCCGGGCCGGCCCCGTGGTGTGGGGGCGGGCCGCGCGTGCTCGGGGCCGGCCCACGTGGGGGCGGGCGTGGGCTCGCGCGGGTCCGGGGCCGGTAACACGTGGGCCGCTGGGCGGGGCCGCGCGGCGCGGGGCTGGGGTGGGCGGGGCCGCGCGGCGCGGGGCTGGGGTGGGCGGGGTCACGCGGCAGGCACCCGACGTCACAGGGGTAAGGCGGGGCGGGGAAGGGGGCGGGGCCGCGCGCTGCGGGCACCACGTCACCGGGGTAGGGAGGGGTGGGCGGCGCTGAGGGGGCGGGGCAGTCCCCCGCCATGCGGTCTCCGCCATCTTGGGAACCCCGAGAGGACCACGCGGACCCGGACCCGATTAAAAGCGGGGAGGGAGGGTTTTCCCATGCAGCATGGCCAGTGCTGCCCGAGATCTCCCTCCTGGCTCCACCGGGCCAGCACCGGCGTGGAGGCTGGGGTGCCCCGGAGGCAGAGCGGGCGGGCGGGACCCCTGCCGCTCCATCGAGAACGCTTTCCAGGGGACATGGGGACCGGGGAAAAGAGGTGGGGGGAGGAGGGGGAGAACACGTTTCTCCGTTGGGCTCTTTCGGCATTCCCTTTTGAAATTGAATTGCCGAATTTAACTTCATTGCTACAGTAAAATACTTTGTAGCCTTTTTGTCCCCAGTTTGAATCAACCTAATTAATTCCTTTTCTACAGTGCCACAGAAATGTGGGCTGCAGAGACTGTCCGGAGAGACTTGGGGAAAATGCACATGAACCCAGCGAACAAAACTTCTTAACTCGCCTTTTGAGATTTTCAATTTGGCCTCGTTAATTACTGACGCATAATTATAATACAACCTTTTCTGAGCAATCGTGAGCTTTCCGCCCATGTTTTCGATACTAAGTTGCTTTTGAACCCAAACCCAGATGAAAAGCACTCCCCCCGCGGACCCCGTTCGCTCTAAATCACAGGAGGTTTAACCCTTTAGCTGCGCAGCTATTTTTGGAGGATTTTTTCCTCCCCAATAGATCCCCCTCCCTCGGGGGAACCCTAAAACCAGTAAGTATGTCCCTTTGTGGGTATACTTACCTGTTCCTGTGCCTGGGGGGTGCGTGGGTCGAGTTTTTCTGCCGCAAGAAGGGCTCCGGTCGGGGCTCGAAGCTCCCCTTCTTTCCCCTGGAACTTGCCTTGTTTCAAAGTCAATTTCACAGGGGTGCGTGACGCCCAGAGACTGTTCTTCGGGCTAAATCAGCCCCAGTCCGTTCGCAGGGTCCGCCTCGTCTCCGGAAGGGCCCTGCGTGGGCGCTGGACGCTCTGTCACCGTGGAGCCGTGCTCCACGTGGTCCAAGCTGCTTCTGCCGGCGTGGTGTGCTCCACGTTGGCGCGCCAATTATGTCCGGTTGCGTCCCCGCTCCGGGTGGGAGCTGACCCCCAGCTAGCTCGGGTCAACACGGACACAAAGTTTCCAGTTCGTTTTGGCTTCTCGGCTTGGCAGCTGGACCCAAAGGTGACAGTCAACAGCAGCAGAAGAGAAAAGGCTGGCTCTCAGCTTAGCAGGTTAAAGGATGTTTATTAGCAGAGATCTCCAAGCTCCGAGGCGAGCGGCTCGGAGCTTCCAGGCTGAGAACCCCGCGGCTGAGAGAGTTTCCAGGCTGAGAACCTGGCGGCTGAGAGAGTTTGCTCCTCCCTCCCACCCCCTATAAGCGGGGGAGGGTCCCAGGGAGGATACAAAAAGACAACAAATCAGGGGTTTCAGGGGGTAACAAGGTGTGCCCACCCCCAAGCTTCAGACCACTAAAATCCAGAGCCAAAGGAATTTCCCCCAGGCTACCTATCACCTGAAGCCCTCTCACGGAGATTTCACAATCCGGGAGTGATTGACAAGCTGCCCCAGAGAGGGGGGTTGGGGCAGAAGGGATGTTACATGTCATGTGAGGTATGGGATGATTGACACAAAATACCTTATTATACAGACAACACAAAAGGGATACAGAATTGGGGATACAGTGAAATGAACCATAACATAAACTTCTTACAAAAACCTAATAAAACAGTTCTGCACCACCACACCTGGATGTGCTTGGATCCATACCTTATATCATCTGCTGAGTCAACAGATTCATAATCTGTTGACTCAGCAGATGATATAAGAGGTGAGCTAAACACAATTTAGTGTATTTCCTTGCTCTGGTTGCTAATAGCAACAGATTGAAAACAAATAAAAATCTTTACTAAAAGAATTACTTTTTCCATTTGAACATTTGGTATAGATATATAAAGATAATAGTAAGGCTTAATCTAGTTTTTATTTGTAGGGCTCAGTAGCATCAGTGTGGAACTAGAGCAAATCATTTTAAAAGAATCTTGCATGGGATCTAAGAAAAACAAAAATCTTTGTAAATTCTCATAGTTAAAAATAATAGGATACACAAATATACACGATGTTGAGTGCTAGAAAACTAGAAAACTCGAAAAACTAGAGCACGCTATAATATTATCCAAATAAATTAACATTTAATCAGTAGATTAACTAATGATACATTTAGAATTAAAAACATACTAGCTTTGTGTCTTGTTAATACTCTACTAGCTTTTTTTTCAACCAAGGGTGGTACAAATAAAATTATATTTTCTTCCACTGAAGCAACTGATATCTGAAAACATAAAACTAGTAAAGTGCTTTTGATAACTTTTTAGTGTCATGTTGCTGTAAGGGCCATCATCCAGCATTTCTTGGCTATTTCCCAGAAAGCTGTGAAATAGCATCAGGATTGCTTTAGAAAAGAAAGTAAACTACAGTCAAATGGTTTGAATTAGTAACTGGGTCATCACTTGATTCAGCATCAGTGACACTGAATAATGCCAACACTGCCTGCCTGAGGTACTTGATTTCTGTGGCAAAAGGTGGCAGGAGCTCTGCAGTTCTGCCAGCCCCAGCCTGAGCAATGCTGGCAGAGGAAATTTCCAGTTCCCGGAGAGGAAATGTGGTCTGAGACAGGATCACTCAAAATACAGTGGAGATAACCCATGGATTTCAGGATTCTACATGAACCATCCCAGCTATTCTCCCTGACATCGCAAAATATCTATTTGGGGATGTGAGCTGTTCCGGAGTAGAAAAATTTGCTGGGGTGAGGAGATTCATTTGCTTATAATCCTGGCAGACATGGTATCCCTGGGAGAATGCAGCCAATGCATTTGTCCTGCAGTTATAGTTCTGTCCAGTGAAGTATTTGGCATCACAGATGTTAGTGTGACTCTATAGCAATGGGAAGCTTTTAAAATGGGAAAATAATCCAAAGCAAACTGACATCTGTTTGGACAGTACTTTATTCTTGCCATAGGGATATATATTTTTAGGAAGAAAAAGAAATTGTGTGGGTTTTAAATCAGAATATTACCAAAATCTCACTGTAAGAGGCTACAAGATGCAAACAATTCTACTAATATGCTGTAAAGTAGTGTTAATACTATGACTGACTCTGTTCCAGATAGGAAGTGAGAAGCAAATTGAAAAACCTTTCTTGGCTTCAGAAACAAGCTTACTTTTTCTTTTGATTTTCCTAGCAATAAAATAAACTTGGACGTAATATTTATCTTAATAACCACGAAGAAAAGAAAAAAAGAACACATAAGAACACATATACACGCACAAAACCATAAAAAACCCCAACCGAAAAAACCCCAAAAAAACACACCCACCCCAACCCCCCCAAAACTATCATTAAGCTGAATTTCATCAAGACTTAGAATTTCTGTTTGAGTTCTGGGAATCTCGCACATCCTGCCCTAGGCTCTGTCTCTCTCCAGCAGAATCAGTACTGATTGATGGATGGATGAAGTTTTAGCTTTCATATTTTCCAGATTCTGTACTGCATTAGTATATAACACTGAACTTCACATGAAGTGTTAGCTAGCTCTCTTCACAGGGTAGTCAGATAAGACAATCCTTTCCCAGCCTAAGAACCAAGGACACCGTTGCAGCTTCAGGCCCAAAAAGTATAAACAGCAAATTGAGGAGAGCAATCTGGGAGGATGGGACTTCACAACCTGAAGCTGTAATTGGACAATTGACCCCAATATGGAAATGGACCAAAACTTATAAAAGTGTGAAAACTCGTGACCCACTGTCCATCTTGCGTGTAGCCTCGGCCAGGCTCTTGTACTGCCCAAGGTGTATCCTTTGAAAGCCTTTTAATAAATGTCTTTTATTCCTTTAACACTGTCTAGTCTCTGTTTTAGGTAGCCTCTCAAGGCACCAGGTGGTGAGCCAGATACAGCTCCTATCACCTCCCAGCCCAGGAATCTGCTTGCTGGATCAGCCCGCCACTTGCAACTCTCCTGAATCCTCAGTTGTTTTCCCAGAGCTGATGTGGGACGAGCATCAGTAGGGATGAAAATGTGACTGCCATCTAAGATGGGAATAACAAAGCTCTTCCTGGCTAATTCCAGCTAATTTTTAACTTTCCAGGCAGAGCTGTGACTGCAAATCACAAAGGTCCCAGGCCAAATCTTGGGTGTGTTAATGAGCACACAAACACAGTAATGAGAACACAAACACAGTAAATCCACCCAAGGAAAGTGGACTCTGTCAATTGCTTGAATTCACTGCTTGTGTGGCTACTAATTAGTTGATATAAGCAGAGGAGATGCAAAACAGACTCATTCTGTCTTGACATCAATTTTCTCATTCTTTATTTTCATTTTTCACATACTTTTATTTTCTTTCCTCTTTTACCCATGTCTTCTTCCTGAGAAAAAAATGTGATAGCAAGCGCTGTAAAAAATTCTTATGTGTTAATGACTAGCTTTGAAGTTGTGTATTTTCCTGTACCAAACACAAATTGTACTCTGGGAGCTCTGCATTTTTACTTGATTTTGCATTCTAATCAGTTGCACAGTATATGTTACATGCCCAGGCTTAAATTCTCTTGTTAGAGAGCCTTAGAGGTTGATTTGCTATAGTTTTGTGTCTGTGTCAACTCTTCCTGAACTCCATTAGAGAACAGAGAACCTTGGTGATTACCAGGAAACAGCTGTGCCTGTTCCTGTATATCTGTCAGACACAGTATGTATTTCATTGATATATTGAAGTGCAAGACATTTCATCAAAGGTTAAGCAACAAGTTCTCACTCATAAGACTTCAGAAACTGACATAGTCTTACTAAGAGACCATATAAGTTTCTCTTTGAGATGTAAGAGAAGGGGAGTAGAAGGCAGCCCTTTCCCTAGAAGTTTTTTATCAGACACTTAGAAGTGAAAAAATGGGATTTTTTAATGACTCTTTCTGTTAATATTGTCTTTTTAATATTTTTAAACCTTTCACATTCTGTGACATACAATTTAGCCCAAAACACACCTAACTGTTTGAAGAAAGTGAAATTGTAGACACATATATTTTAATTTAACTGTAAATGGGTAAGCATGAAGGTGTTAGTTCCTAGACAGATTTGTTCCGAATTGAGTTGCAATTCAATATTTTTCAAATTATCTGAAAGAGAATTCTATTCCATTATTGTGGATAATTCAGAAATTGATAATGAAACCTCACTATATTTCACACCATCTAAGGTTCCTTGAGAGGATGGGTACAGTGGAGCATGTTTCCTAACAAGGTACAGGCAAGTGGAAGATTCCTGTTCAAAGAGCAAGGGAAGGTACCACAACCACAAAATGTTTAATTGTGTCTTTGAGAGCAGAGATTCTCAAAGGGCTTTACAAATCATTTGGAAACCCCAGTCTATACAAACCTCCAATACAGTAATATGACTAAGAAAGTCACCTTAGTCCTCACCCTGAGAAATTATTCCTGGTTTTGAAAACTATCTGTGACACAGGAGATTTAAGTTTAGTATATTTACTTCATAAAATAGTAAGCTAACAACCCAAAAGATAATTGCATATAATCACTAATCATGTAATCATAAGGGAAAGAGGTGCTGAAGACTGTAATAATGCAGAAAAATAAAAATATTTTGAAAATGGAAATAATCTTTAAGACTTCCTGACTAAATCATGTCTTCTAGAAAAAGATCAGTCTTTTAAAAAAAGCTTAAATCTTCAGTTAGAAAAGGGCTGGTGTGGTTCTTTATCTTGTATTATGAAAAATACTGAATTAAGTAATTTAAATGGTTCCTCTAAATTATATAAAAATATTGTTCTCATCTCTTTAAATTTACACTTCTAACTTTTACTTAACATCAATGATAACATTAATAACTATGACTTCATTTCCACTGCAATCTCTCTTTTTGTATTACAATAGTTAAAATTCAAATCCTATGTTTCTCACTTCAGAATATTTTTTCCCTCTGAGACAACAGTTGGCCAGATTTGGTATTTCAAAATCATTTTACTGAGTTTATTTTTCCTGTTTCCTAATTCTCAGTTTCAAAGGTCTTCCATCTTGGTCATATTTTCTCAGGAAAAAAATATATTTCAATCTGGAGAGCACAGACACCTCATATTTAAACTAATCCCACAGCTATCCCATCAGCAAACCCTGGCAAAAAGAGTTTTGGCTTTCCACAATTGTTTCACACCTTGACCATTTTCCCTTTGCCCCCATTCAGATTAATCCAAAGAAGTTCAGGAAAGCATCAAGGATCCATGTACACCAGCAGATAGCTTTTCCACTGATGTGCCACGCCAGTTCCCATATTTTTTTATTGAGACCAGAACAGAATGTGTGAAACTTCTAGTGGAATTCCTCACACTGGGATTCAAAACACGGTTAAGTACCATATGCTCCATAAGAATGCTTATTTTTCCTCTTGCACTTTGAATTAAAAGCAAAACCACTCAAATGTGGTAGTAGAGAAAAATTGAAAAAGCAATCCCGAAATTATATGTATAATAGCCCCAAAAGACACCCAAGAAAGGACTCAGTTCCAAGAACTGATATTTAAATGAAAAGGTTCTCATCAAATTGAACTAGACTTAAACCTCAACCAATTATATTTAAATATAATGAAAAATAAATACAGCTGAGCTTTTAAGATAACTGGAATAGCTAAAGGTCTGTCAGCACTTCCAGTATAAACCTGGTTTGTTCAGGGGATTATAAGTGCTGTAAAAATGTGTTCCAGGCTGAAAGTTGGCCGACAAAGATTGTAGTTTTAGAAGTAGGGATTTTTTTTTTTTTTTTTTTTTTAATTTTAAATAGGTTAAAAAAAAAAAAAAAAAAAAAAAAGTATTGGCCACTTTTAAGATAGGATTTGTAGAGTTTAGAATTTTCCAACACTATTTCTGACATTGCTGTAATTCAAAAAAGGACTAATTTTAAAAATAAGATGATGTAAGCTATTATTAGTCCATGATGTGAACTAACCACATGCTTCTTTTGGGATTTGTACAAGGGTTTATTTTAAAAAGGCAAGTGGGTTCAAACATAGGTCACTAGACTAATGTAGTTTGTTTGACTCATAGGTGGGATTTTTTAAGCGCCCTCAGCAGTGGCCTAACCCAACTCCCAAGGGTTGATATCAATGGCGTCAAAAGCTGAGAACTTAATGCACCCCCACTCATCCACTGGAATAATGACAGCAAACTTGGATACACACTTTTTTTCTTTTATTATTGATTTCTTATGCCTTTTCCTTATGATGGATTTTTTTGCCAAAAATTCTCATGATAGGGTAGCACAGATTTATTGATATAATTTCTTCCCTGCCACCTTCTCTCACTCATAGAAGTGGGAAACAAGCTGAGCATAAAAGGGTGTTTGCCCCCAGCAGTGCCTCCCCCTCCCCATCTGGGCTCTGCAAGCAGTACAAGACTCTCTGGGGTGAACACACACTGGTGGCCTTGAACAAGGAGCTCTGGTCTTCCCTTCTGCCCTGTGGACCACACCATGGCAGCAATACCAGACACAATGCAGATGTAAAAATGGGAAAGAGATGAGTTGGGAATGCGATGTACTTGTGGCAGTTCTCTAGGAACAGGACTAGCCAGAGAGAAGTGAAGATATTCTCTGTAGGTGTGAACAAGAACCACTGCAAAGGTATCTGTCATATCAAGGCACATTAAATTCCATCTTTATTCTTCTTTCTGTCCACGGTGGAGAGTGGATGTGTATGCCATGAAGGAGTGGGGCTCCACCTCCATCATCACAAATATGAGCCAGGGCCTTCAAAGGGCTGCAGAACTCTGTTCTGATTAAGAAATCCCAAGCTCCCCAAGGTCCTTCCAGGACCTTCCCAGGCTCAGCTCAGAGCTGTTCTGCTTTTGTTGGTGTTGAGAACGTGCTGTTTTTCACAAACATGCTTCAGTAAAGATTCTCTTTCTCTGCTCCCAAAAGAACCAGCAAAAAAATTGTTTCAGACACAGCACCTTGGTGAGGGAGATCAGCATTTACACTTGGGTTTAAAAGGAACTGGTCAAGGATTTCACCTACCAGCTTTAGAAGGGGAACCAAACTACGATGTTACTGATTATTTCAGAATATAGATTTTTTCCCTCATCTTTGGTGTGCTTTTTTGGTATGTTGAAGGATTTCTCTATCATCTTTCTGTGGAATCACAAGCAATTTTGCTTCTTGATTTTGTGAAAGAGAAAGAGAATGGTAAAATTTGAAATGTATTAAAGAATAGAATTGAATAATTACTTTCTAACAAGCAGTGGTTAATATTAAGGAGACATGAAATCATCTGTATATCTCTGTTTATATACATAATGAAGTATGCTAACAAAAATTACATGTTTTGAATTTTTTGTTTTTCAACTTTTTCTATATAAGTAAGTTGTCATTTTACTTAGTGTTAAGGTATTTTAAAATGCGGGCTTTAAAAAACACTTACACAGACCATTCATAGCATCTGGAGTGAGAAACCATTATTTGTTTGTATTTTAGGTCATTTATAACAGTTCTAAAATGCAATCTAATCTTTCTCGTACTCACAAATTATGTGGGTTTCCAGGGTCAGATTTTTAGCAGGGAGGTTGTCCTCATTAAGGAGAATTAGGAAATGCTGGCAGTGGGTCAGTGTGACTGATCTTAGTTCACTACTGGGGTGAGAGGAAAACAGGAGACTGGAAAGAAACAAAAAGTGCAAGTTAAAACATATCACACAATAAAGTCTTTTCAGCCAAGTGATGTTTTAGTACTTTTCCATTACCGAAGACTGCATGCTACATATATTAGGATTACTTCTGAAATTCTTAGTTACTGAATACTATACAGCATAATAGACTTTTTCCCTTCTGAGGATAGAGTCGTGGGTCAGATTGACATGGTATGACCCAGTGCCTGATTGAAAGACCACCACAGGTTTTACTTCAATCTCCTCCTGCACAAGCCTTTAAAGGAGCATAAATTCAGAGGAGAGAGATTTGCTTTGTAATGCTGAGCGTCCTTCAAAGGTGATGATTTGCCATGTTTTAGCACAACACAAGGAAAAGCGCTTCTGTACTGAGCCTGAGATTCACTTTACCTAGAACTCCCCGAAACCTGCACTGATGTCATTCCCGTTCTACACTCACCCTTCCTGCCTCCAGTCTGGCCTGGTGGGCCATGACCCCAAAAGATTTTTAGACTGATCTGGGTTCTGCACCCTAGTCTTCTAAGGGGTTGTGAAAGGCAAAAGTATTTTGTTGTTCATCTAAGCTATCTTCATCCCACAAATCCATGCAACCTCAGATGTTGTCAAGTTGACGGTGTTTATCAGTCATAATCCCTCTTCTGTGTGTCCTAAAATCACCCTAGGACACTGTAGAAGAGTGTAGGAGAGAGATTATCTAAACCTGAACTCCTGTAAGTAAATGATCACAGAATCATAGGGCTTGGAAAAGACCTCCAAAATCAAGTCAAAAGTTTGACCAAATGCTACCCAACCCACTAAATTGTATCGCAAAGTACCAAGTCCTCCCATTTTGGAAAAAACCCAGGAATGGTGATTCCACTGCTTTCCTGGGCAGCCTCTTCCAGTGCACAACCATTCCTTCAGTGATGAAATTTTTCCTAAAATCCAACCTGAACCTCCTCTGACACAACCTGAAGCCATTTCCCCTTGACCTATTGCTAGTTGCCTTGGATGCAACTGTGCACCCAAAAAGAAGTGCAGTTTTGTCCCTCAGCATGAAATCAGGGAGGTTAAAAAGAAAAATGTTAAATTATCATGCAATGGGGTCATCAATCCAGCTGTCAAAAATAATATGAAATAATTGACTCCCTTCAATAAGTTCTTTAATATTTTTTTCATCATATTTTATTAAAAGGTGAAAATAATATTGAAAAAAAAGATTTTGTTCACCTCTCTGCCAAGCACTGATGGTGGGGGCAGGAAGAGCTGTGGCTTCCCTCCTGCAGGGTAGGCATCTTTGAACAAACTGCGCTGTTTTCAATTGCAGGGGATTTATGGTTTGTGAGGGACCGGGCAACGCTGCGAGAGAAGGGCAGGCAGGCAGCCTTTTCCTTCCCCACAATACAGAGGATAGGGAAAGGATTTTGTCACAAAACTTCAGGTGTAATCAGAGCAGCTCTGCTCAGAGAACAAAATCTATCATGTCTCATCCTCTGAGGTGTCCATAGGACGTATCAAAGTAGCGTGAGAGAATGGGGGACAAGTGCAACAGGGGGAGGAAAAGTTAAATGTGTCTGTGACTTCTTTGTATCAAAATTCTTTCCCATGGCTGATTCTGGAGAAGGCACATTTAAAGATGCTGAAGGCTCAAGTCAGAGCAGAGCATTGGTCAGTCAGAGAGTCAAATATAATTTGACATCTCACTTCACACCTCTATTTCCATTTCAGTAGGTCCTTTTAGCTGAACTCCACAGGCCAGTGATGACCTGGGCTAAGGGAATGAAGTTCTGAGGCAAGAGCAGCTCATCTCCTTTTTAGCTGTCAAAATGTACCCATAACCTCCTCACCCTCAGACCTCTTCTCCTGTGACTCCTAACTCCATACTCCACCATCATTTAAGGAAAATGAAATTAATTCAAATCCTTCCTCAATGTGGTTATGAAATGAGAATTTCCTTAAAACACACTCAGAGTAGTTCCTCCTAAGGTTTAACTCATGTTGTATTAAAAAACCTGAGGAATTTTCAATATCAGAACCACCCACCCTGGGCTGCATCACTTCAAAAACCAAATGTTCAACTCTTTTCAGCTCTATTGTTAGGTTGCTTTGTTATGTGATACACTCCCCCACTGCACGCTCTGTGACACTGGGAGTCATAAACCCTCCATTTTGGAAATGAACTCTGGTATGTACATAACCCACATACCAGCGAGCAGGGCTCGGTGGCACTCACAGCACTGCCTGTGTTATGAGGTGTTAGTGAAAGTTTTGGTCTCTTCAGCCCCTTTTATTGGTTCTACGGTGGATTCCTTACTTACAGATGTTTTCAAAACTAGCAGTTCCAAGGAAAGTCTACTTATTGCCAAAAGTTTACAGCTGAATTTCTTGGCATTCGCAAGCAATGATTTCATCAGAACATGAAATAAGTCAGGGCTGCTGTTGAGAGACACCATTTTATAATCCAGCGTTGTAAATTTAAGACTTTTATTTGCTGCAGAGTTTGGTTTCCATTTGTTCAACCCTCTGATAGGTGTATTGCCTGGGAACAGATATAGAAGTTTTACAGGGCCTTTGTGCAATTTAAAACCCCTGTATAGATTACCATAGTGCACTGCCCATTCACATCATTAAAGACTTTTACAAGAGTATCGTGTTCACACTTATAGGTACTTTACTCTAGCGACCCTCCCTGTGCCATGTTTGAATTATTATAAATGGGGCCATGCAGAAAGTTGCCTCCATAGCTGAAGTACGGAGGCTTTGTTTAAAATTCAAATAACAGTTAAATGGTGTCTGTTTGTTCCTGATCAACACTCTTCATACAAAAAAAAAAAAAACAAAAAAACCCACAACCTCATTGCACTTTCTTAAAAGGCAGCAAATGTGGACAAATATTAGCTTTTAGAACTAAAGGGGAAGTTATTCATTCACTCAGCAGTGCTTCGCAAACTATCAATCTTCCAGGTATTTCTATTAGCTTTAATCATTGAGGTTGTTTGTTTGGAGCAATTTCTAAGAGAATAAAGGTACCTTTGGCTCTTATCTCCTGTCATCAAAGCATCCATTAGGAAATCCAAGCCCTGTAGGCAAGCTCAAGGGATTACTCAAAGAGGTTTTCTTGAAACAATCAAGAATTTGGTGCCTGCTCTTCAGTGCACAGGAGTTCAGTTGGAAACCATAATCTGAAAGAGAGGTTTATCTGGGGCTTAATACAATTTGAACAGGATTTTGTTCAAGGCAAACCTAGAGATAAAAGCACCTTAAGTATGTTGAAACAAAGATGAGCCTGCATTCCTTGTGGTGCTGTTTCTAAGTCCAATAAGCTGTCAACAAACTGGGGGGGCGAGGAGGGGGGGAAGCTCTAAAAGTCTTACAATTATCACAATAGTCAGTAGATTGGACTACTGAGAAACTAATTAATAGCTTTTTAATAAAGGAATGCTGATTAAGTGTGAAACAGACAAAAGTTGGTTCAGTGTTGGGGGTCGGAAGACTTGCCAACAGAAAGCTTTAAGGTGGGGGAAATGTAAAGGTTTGAAACCTGTTAAGTAGGAAAAAAACATCTTACATATAGGAGATGAGCTTGAACTGAAAAAAAAAAAAAAAAAAAAAAAAAAAAAAAAAAAAAAAAAAGAAGAAGAATCTGGAGTACATATAAACCTGAATTTCCACGGTATTTGGAATGGACTATCTCCTTTCTTCAGGTGCAGGGATTTAATTCCGCTCACTGCTAATGGAAAGACAGTGGAGATATTAAAATGCTAATGCATCTTTACATTTAGGAACCCTTGGCTTTGGAGACAGTCCAGTGGAGTACTAGGATTTGGATGACCTGGATTTAACTGCTGCTTCTTTCATTGAGTGACTTTCTCTCTTTGGTTTTCCTTAACTGGGAATGGAAATGATGAATGGTTTGAGATAATTGACAAAAAACATAACATGAAATTTAGATATTGTTGTACTGCTGCTTTCCCAAGAGTCTCACCTCTGAGTTGGAGCTTTGGTTCTGTAGGAACAGAGCACAAAGTCTGTCTCTGCCTTGAGGACCTTACTATAATCACTAGGCACAACTGAGCCACAAATGAGCAACTAGGAAATTTTAAAAGAAAAACATTTTGTTTCAGCTTCTTAAGGTAACAGATATAGTTATGCTTTTCTTTAGATTGGAAGCTTTTCAGAACACACAACCAGGGAATGAAGGTGTCCATCTATAAGGGGAATTATGTGGATAATATGCATTTGAAATTCCAAAGGGTTTTTTGACACAAGTCTGTTAAAAAAACCTTAATTATAATTAGAACACTCATTTGCCATAAGATCAGAGTTCTTTTCGGCACTGAAAGTGAATTGAAGAATAGGATGAAGGCATAAGACTTAATCTTTTATTTTCAAGATAGGGAAGAATTGGCAGTATTGTACCTCAGAGGCTGGTTCTAGAACCTGTTTTACTCAACTTCCTCACCAAAGACCTGAAAGTAGAAATGAACTGTGGTATCTCCAGGTGTGGAGACTAAATTAAGATTTTTTAGATAGCTGAATATTATGTCAATGACAAGAAACAACAGGAGGGTGTCTCAATGTCTTTGGCTGGAGCTAGAAAAAGCCATCAAGACATCAGACATCACTGGAAGAAGGTCACCCAAATGCCATCATTTTGTATGTATATAAAACCTTTTGTGCATCTACCTTTTCAGTGCTCTTTGTGGTTTTGTGATCTCAAGAAGGACACCATGGAATTAGAGAGAGTATAGAAAAGACTAAGTAGGTGATGGAAGAGCTATTTTAAAAGAAAACATTAGAAAGGTTGGAACATTTTTGTTTCAAGAGGAAAAGGCTGGAAGGCATGTAATAAACTCTTGCAAAATCCTGATAGCATGTAGAACCATTATCTGGAAGGTATTTATATAATATCTAGTTAAAATTCTGAAACACATGGGCATGGGAAGTTGTAAGAGAGGACAGTTTTAGCAGGTTCAAAGTACATTAGATAAATGCATGAACACCAGATTCATAAATCAGTGGTGACAGGGCTAAGCAGAGGTGTATCTTCTCTATTCCTTATAAACAATTTTTGATGGGAGATGGACTACAGAGTGTGAGCAGACTCATGTACTCTCCCAAAAAGCATTTCACATTGCCACTGTGAGAAGCAGAACACTCAGTTTCTACTCATCTGATCCGTAAGGCCATTTCTTATGGCCTGGTAATTTTTTCAATGTTGGACACTTGTCAAAATAATACAAGCTAAATATGGCGTAGACACAGGATTACCTCCCCAGAAATGGAGACTGAGAATTGTGATGTAATAATGCTTCATTTCCAAGAGCTGCACATCACTGCATAAACGAGGATTACCCATGTACCCAATGTGCTGTACCAACACCAGGTTAGGACAAAAGTGATTTTGTCAGGCAAGAAAACAATCATAAATATTAACTTTACATAAGCCTGATAATTCATCAGCTTTCTATACAAAACCTAAACTCAATAAAAATACTTCACATGGTTCCAAAATCTTCATCCTAACAAATTTACATGTCTGTAGAACTGTAAAGTGTAATTAGCCTTCATTGACTCAGAGTACATCTGTTGTCAGGGATATTTTTACATGATCCCACAACAGAAGTCTATTATAGGCTATACATGCCATCTATAGAACTGAAGAAAGATGAGTTACAGAGAGAAATTCTTAATTTTTTTTCAGGCAGATTGCACTGTTTCTGTCTAGGCTTCTTCCCAATTTTCACCTGATCCACAATATCTCTGACATGAAACTTCTGTCTGCATTGAATCTCTATATGTAAACCACTCCAAAAGCCTTGCAGAAGGTAATGTAGCCCAAGCCTGGTTGCCATCAGCAAATCTTTCCTGCATCTTTCAATGCATAATATGCAAAAATGTAAAATGATTCAACAGGAAACTCCCCTTTTAACTTTTACCGGGAAAAGTTCTGATCCTGCAGATATTCACAGTCAGACAGAAAGGTAAGGTTTTAATATGCACCAGCATGCAATGATCCTCAGGAAAGGTACCAATTCTGAGATTGACATCAAAGGCAGAGGACTAACAAGGGATTTTTAAAGTATTTCCTGTACTGAGAGCAAACTAAATCCTCCCACCAGGACTGACTCTGTGCAGAGGCAAAGCAGGCAGTCATTGAAGGAAGTGCATTATTGACAGTGACAAAACAGCCACAGTCCCATTTCCAGCTTTTCCTGTGCCAGAAAAGGCAAACTTAGCTGCCACTGTCCCAGAGGGAGAAGTCAGAGCAGCATCTCCTGCTGTGAGGGCAGTGGACCCTCCTCATAGAAACAGTTAAGTTCTCTTTAAAGTTCTCTTTTTCTCCTTTAGGCACAGTAAGCTCCTTCAGCTCATACATTAATGAAAAATCTTGGGTCTTGTCCTGTGACATCTTAAGTACTCTGAGAATGTACCCAAGGGCAGAGCCACTCTACTTTTTCCTGCTCTCCTAATTTATATGTTTTTCCTTTAAACTGGTTTTCTACTTGTATTTTCTGTTATTTATTATTTTGGGTTTGTTTCATTGTCTCCTGCCCTAGTTACTATTAAACTGACTGTATGTATTTTAGATGATAGTTTCTTTGTCTTCTCCAGAAATCCTTTACATTATAAAGCCTTTCAAGCCAGCACAGCTGCCATGAAGAAATATTCTCTAAACGGTTGTAACTAAAGCCTTGGAAATTAATGTATGCTTTTGTTTTTGCTCATTAATTTTATTTCAGTTACTTCAGTTAAAGACATCAAACATTTTGCAGCTGTGCATGGATATGATTAACCTGAGATGCAAATTGCAAGTAAAACCTGAAGCCTGAAAATAAGCTACAAATCCTCACAAAACAGGCCTTTGTTATCAGATATTTGTGACAAAACTCTGCAAGAAAGTGTTTAATGCATCTCAGACTTATTGAGTTATCAGGAAACTTTGGATTTTGCATCTGGATGATATCTTAACTTTTGACTAAAATCTTGGAACAAACAGATATAGTTTCTCCTAAGGTTGTCCTCTACTCACCTCAAATTCAATTCCTTTACTTATTTGATGTGGTTTTGCTTGTGAGATGGTTCTTACTACCATAGGTATGGAATGATGTCACCTTAACCTTAGACTCAGAAAGAATAAAAGAACATCCAGAATAAGATATCTTCCTGTGCCTATATAAGCTTTGTATAATATATGTTAGAAGCAGCTCTCCCCATTGATTTTAGTGGAAGTGAAAAATGACTCATATCCTAACTTTGTTTTTCAAAGGGCAGGATTTCCAGATCTTGCCTTTTTAACTTGCTACAGATACTTGAAAGATATAAAATCTAGATAAGGCAATTCAGAGACCCTAACCTAGCTTTGTCTTCTGAATAAGACTCTGATAATATGATTCTGGCTGTTAGACACACTAATTACTTTACTTAAGTTTTCCAAAAGCATTGCTGTAGAAGCGTCACCCTCCCTTCTCTGTGTGCCCAGCTCAATTGTGCATACTTGGGAATCTCAGCCCCATTTTAGATGTCTAGTGTGTTTCATCTGTTTTTGAAGTGCTCTCCCAAGTATCAAGAGTTCTCACAGGTCCTATGCAGTACTGGCTGCCTGCCCCATCAGGGCATCTTAAACATTAGAACATTTCAGAGCAACGAAGAAATTAATTGAACTTTTCTTCCCTGGCCATCAGATTCTCTCAATTGCATTTCAACCAAACATCCTGGCATGAAACTGAAAACCTTTTGCAGCAGACATTTCAATTGCCAAGAACAAACATATTCTAGTAAAGAAAAATGTGTTTCTGTTTTTTCTTCTTTTAAAATACTTGGCCATTGCTACAGATATAATTTCAAACAACAATTTTAAAAAACACATTTTACAATAATGAAACATTTCATTTTTAGTATTTTAAAAAGCACTAATATTGGGATTATGACCAACTTTTTTTTTGCTCTCTCTCAGTTTTCTCATCTGCGTGTCTATTTGACTGAGATTTTCCTTGATCTCTAAGTAAGAAAGAACACTGGGGCCTCCTACAGTTTACTTTTTTATTGTAGCTAGTGTTCAAGTACCACACAGAAACTACAGCTGTAACAAAGGGGCACATCAGCAAAGCTACTTTACTAACACACATAAACAGAGAATACTCTCTTTGCAAAGGTAGTATTTGTCTGTCCAAATTTTAATATATACAGTCTTTAATTTCTGCTTGTGACTTCATCAGTGGAAAGAAAAAAGCAGTTTTTGGATGCAATTTGTCTTAGTCGAACTGAGATATCTAAAATTGTCCAGATGAATGGCATCTGAAGCCTCTACATTTTTCCATTCACTATAAAGGAAGCCTAGACAGCTTGTTCAAATGTAAATGTCTACACTGCAGATGTCTAAAGTCAAGTGAAAGGAATCCAGGGAATTTAGCATCCAAACCCAAGAATGTGGATGTCATATTGAGAAGATCTGAACCATACAGGTATTAAGGAGCATGTCTAGCATCAGACATGACACCTGAGTAGCCATGCCAAGAATGGAATACATATTTCTCAAATTCCAGAATTCTTATATTTTAACCACAGGTTATCTTTTCCATGAAAAGAGTAGGAATAGAATTTTTTTCACATCTTAAATGCTTGCAGCTAGTACAGAAAGATTTTGGCTAACCTCCCAGCCATACCTTCCATTTCCACCTACCCACAGTATTCTTACACAAGCGTTCAAAGGAATATTTAGTTTTTACTCATTTAAGGAAACTAGTTAAACCACAAATAATACATTCTAGACAGGAAAAACAGCATGGTATAGGATACAAGAGATATACTTTATTAGGAAATAGAAATTAATTTTATAGGAGAAAATAAAAGAGTGCAGTATGAGAGAGAATTGCATCCCTTCCTCTTCACATTTTTGTTAACTGAAGCCATAATCCCAGGAAAAATATCTGAACAGATGTTTTCTCTTGAAAACATTCCAGAAAATGAAAGCACACATGGCATACTGATCTGCTACTTCCTTCAACACATTCTCGTTCAGAGATAACAAATGTACCATGTGATGTTGCCATAGTAGCCTCTTGTATTTCACCACTGAGTGAAGCAGAGGACAAAGTGAGCATATCTCCCCATGCTCTGGGTACTGGGCTGGCTACAGTAGCAGATTGTGCTTCTAGCATTTGATGTCACTTTTGTTCTCTGACATTGCTCTGTCTGTTGTGTTTTAGAGCACATGTGCTAAAGCACAGTGCGCAACAAGCCGATACATAGATCAGGTATCGTATGTCCAGATTCTCTGGTCCATTAACTTTCTATAGCCTCCCTGTCATACTCTATCTGGTTGTTTTTCAAACAGATTATAAACTCCATTTCAATTAGTTTTCCATTAATTTATGCAATGAAGCTGGTCAATATTATGGGTTTTTATAAAAGAACGCCAGAAAGTAGAGGACAAATATCAAACAACAACAACAACAATTCCAAATAACACTCTTAATGCTGTAAAAGTATTTATCTGAGGCAACAATCATTGGCAAAAAGACCTATCTTATCTGCTTGAAAAACTGGAAATAATAGAAAGGTTTGTAGAATATAGTGGAGAAACCTGAAATACTGAAAAAAGAACTGACAGCCAATATTATAGGACAAGAAAGACATTGTTAAAAAGAAGACATTACTAAAACAGAGGTATTGAAGGGTATGTGTTTCTCAGGAAAGCTGTAACTAAAGCAAGACTTGGTAGATCAATGTATTCACATTCTTACACTGACTTTAAAGCAGACTAATGACATATGACTATAACCACACACATTGAGAAGAGAGCAAAATCTGCCTGTGTCAGCATCAGTCCTGGAGTGTGCTGTAGCACAAGTTCTGTGCCTCTAAACCTAATGATGAACTTGAATAATGTATAAAGTCATTAAATTCTATTTGGAATTGTAGCCTGAATGACTTCTCTTTTCAAGTATAGCAAGAAAGACAAATGGTGGAAAAAATTAAAGGCCCCAATAATTTCTAAGTAATTTTCTTTACAGAGAATAACAATCAAATAAACTCAAAGATGACAGTAAGATTATTTTAACTTTATCCTTTTCTAAGGTCATGATTTTTGGAGATATTCACAGAAAGTTTTTAGTTATTAGTCAATCCTAGTCAGACTCACTTAAATTAAATGAAGACATACCCATGGGTATGGTTATAACTAGGGCTCTCAATTTCAAAAAGACAAATTAAGTTATCTAGTTAATAAAGGCAGCTGCATTGATGAGCATATAGACTTCGCTGTAGTGTAAGCTTGGGAATTCTCTCTCTTAAAGGTACAAAATCCAATAACTTCTACCCCCATATAGGAGACTAACTTTTCCAACTCGTAGAAGATACTTGAGAATAAGCAGAGATTGCACAAGAACTGCAAAATCAAAACCAAACCAAAATAAAATAAGGACTGCTCTGTAAAGAAAAGAATATTTTAAAGGCAAGTCATGAAAGAGCATAACAATTTTCAGGAAACAAGCCCAATTAAAAACTGCATCTGAAAGAGGAAAAAATAAATAAGAGAAGCCACTTTAAAAATATATTTCTTATTCAGTGAGTATTGGGAGATGCAGTGAGACTTCAAGATGTGAGTAAAACAAGTAAATGAATGTTAGCACAATTTTTAACATTCATATTTCTGCTGAATGTGGAATCAGAGGATTAATGGTTTAATGTGAATAGAAGTATAAAAATGGACATGAAATTATAGATTTAAAACAGAAATCAAGCATCCTGATACATCAATGTGTGAAAATCTTCCAGAATTTGTAGCAAATTCATCTGATCTCCTAGCAAATAGTTTTAATATATTTTTTTAAGTTTTTGAGATTAGTACTGAATAACAGGAGAACAGTAAGTTAACACTAAATATTTAAAAGAAAGTTGTATACCCAGTTACATGATCAAACCTGAAGATAGTTTGGATAGATTTGTAGCTAGAGATAAATGGAAAAATCATAACAGCTGTAACATGAATTTACTAAGATTTGCCTACACCATATTTTTCCAACGGCTTTCTCTGATGAAATAGGGAATTAAAATATGTATATTTCTACAACTATAAGCAGTTATTTTAAGGGATATTATTGATTAAAAGAAAGAGATGTCCATGGGTGGTGCCAAAAGAAGAAGCATCAAAGGGTTCAGTGCCCAAGAAATAGGTGAGTTAATGATTAGCATCATGGAGGGTGAATAGCAGGAGGGTGTCAAGGACCACAGTAATGAACAAAATTCAATAGGCCAGGCTGCAACTTTTCTTAGGGACTTATAAAAAAGCATCACGGCTATAAATTAGGTGTTTATCAACTAAACATGACTGAGGAAAAAGATAGAGATCTATTTATTAAGAAAATGAATACATGATCAACAAGCTGTTCCTGAGAAAATGGTAAATGAGATCCCAAGTTAAATCTGCTAAGATAGGTAAGTACTTGTGCTGCTAAAATGGTACAGTGAATTCTTCCACATTTGGACATGTTTGCTATGTTATTCTGTCAAAATGAAGACTGAAAGACTGCAAGAAAATAACAAAGTTTTCCATTTATGTATCAATCAATTCAATATCAAGTTGGGAAGAACAATGTGGTCTGAGAAAAAATGGATATAAATTATTAAAAATTAATTCACCCAGACATAAGTGAGATTTTTGATCTGTTTTCCAATGGCAGTAGTAGGAACAAAAAAGCTGTACTAGATATACTACAGAATCCAGTTTAGGGAAAAAAATTATTCCTAAAATATTTTCATGCCTTCAGAAGCACGAAAATAAGAACTTTTGTCCCACAAGTTCCCTTGCATGTATTACTGTGTCTGACTTCGTAATGAACTTTTATTTTTTTTTAAGTCTTAAAATGCTCACAGTTTCTCAGAAATATATGTGTCTCATTGGGAAGATTTTCTGGAAGTCAGTGACAAAACTCAAAAGACCATAGGGAGAAAGTCAGATCTGAAGCAAACTCTCCTAATTCCAAGGGCAATGCAAAATTTTAGGGAATATACAATTATAAAAAATGTAAAAGTATGGTATATTTTGTGAAACTTTTTTTCTGACCATGATAAGTTATAATAATTGTGATTTTGTAACCAGAAATGTGTCTTAGTATTACTGTAATAAAATCTATATTTATAAATGGTTTTAATGTCTTTATCCAATTAAATTAAACAACTTCTTTTAGCATGTGGGAAAAATCCCCATGATTCCATGACTTCCAGAGAGGTGTTTTTCTCTACTTTAATGAAAAGAGCTGAACTAAAAATTATATGGGCAAAAAATAATAAAATCACATTTCCATACAGAAACAAGACTAGGCAAAACAAAGCACATTACACTGAACCTTCACAGACATAATAGCCAGGTATGCACTCCTTCTCACTAAGAACTGGGTGCTCCACTGGGATATGTAATATTCACTGAAGAGAGCAAGCTCTGTCAGGTCCATCTGCAGCATAGCTGAGGGGAGAAGGTGGAAGGGAGAGAAAATATCTAGCCTCAGTATAGGTGCAGCTACATCACTGTTTTAACCTGGACCAGGAAAATGCTTTTGCAGCGCTCTCCTCCTTCTCCCCACTACTGTGCTTTGATTTGCATTCCCAAGCGATCTCAGGCTGTGCAAACTGCTCCTTTGGATGAACCAAAAATGGAAGATGGACTGCAGGAGAACATGGAATGCATTTCAGCAGTTGACAAGTATTTAAGCTACACAGCCAGACTAGAACTAGCCCAAAGTAAAAGCCCCCAAATACTTTCAGTGCCAGTATAAGGTCCTTGGTTCTGTTTGGCTCCACAGACATACATTTGTTAGGTTTGGTCATAACACTTGCTCAGTGTAGGCATATTCTGTGCCTCTAGCAAAGCTCTTTTTTCTTTTATTCATGGGGAAATGTTATCACTGTAGAGCATAAAAATCATGCTCAGAAAGAAACTATAATCCACATGCAAATGTTTTCAAGATGGGAATCACACAAAAAGATGAAAACCCGTGGGCAAGGTTAGAGGGAAAAATGCAGGCAGATGGGAGACAGTTCAGACACCAGGAAATGACTGGGAGGAAAAAAAAAAAAAAAAAAAAAAAAAAAAAGTAAGAAGCATTAATTAAACAGGTGGGAAATACAACAGGTAAAAGGATTGCAAGTGGAAATATTAAGCATGTATTCTCCTTTGCCTTGTAATTAAAAGGATGAGGAACATGTTGCAACTTGTTCTATTTCTTGTTCTTCCATAAAAAAGCACTTTTTTTTTCAAATGAATCAGCTACCAGGAAATCCTAGGCATCCTCATTCTCCCTTTCATATAGTGGGATCTGAAAAGCCTGGACTGAACCTAGTGATAGCTAGTTTTTCTTCCAGTCTCCCCAGATGAACACATAGTCTTGCTCTTCTAGAGTAACATTTCCTCATGTTCGTGTTCATAGGGCAGTTTTTTGGGGAAAGGTTTTTCTTTTCTTTATGTACAAGTTCAGACAAGAAGACCAAAAAATTATCCACCCCCAAGTGACAAGTGAGTAGTCAGCTGCTGCAAGGGACAATTGTGGACAGCATCAAAGAGCCTCAGACATGAAGGAGCAAGATCTTGTATGCCATTAGCTTCTAAAATGGTAATTAGACACTTAAGAAGAGAAGAAGTCAATGAAAGTCAACTGGAAAACAGTGATAGAAAGATGTAGACCTGTATACTTTAGGGGATGGTGGAAGACAAAAGGACAGAAAGACATCAGTTCTTTTTCGCATCCTTGACTTTCTGAGAATGCCACAAATAACAGTCCAAATGTTTATAATTCCTCCCAGCATGTATTTGAGCAATTATGTATAAGAAGTTATGGCCCTTATCCCTGTTCCACTCCAGTGAGAGGAATAGTGGCTTCAGGTTGTATCTGGTGAGACTACTGGTTCCAATTATAGGCCAATGAGACAACTATGAACCTTTTGTATTTCCATTCTCTTTTTGTAATAAATTCAAGGAAATTCTATGACAAAAAGCTGCTAACAGGGAGCTAATGATGGTTGGTGGTTACTTGTGACCTTTTAGAACATTTTAGTAAAACCTCAGTTTCTAAATCCAGGAGACAGATAATTAAGATACTTCACCCTTTTGAAGTGAATATAATGCCTCAGTATAACTATAATATATATATATTCTACTCTGTCTTTGATCTCTTGGGAGATGTGGAGATAAGTGCAGCTTCCCTCCAGTCAAAAGTTTTGCTTATTTCACAGAAGTTCAGTGTGCTCAAGAAGTTAAAGAAAGGCCTTTATTAAGTATGCAGTGAAGTTCACAAACTAGTCCTAAACCCATAGGCATAAACATCTCCAATTTAGCTGCCAACAGCTGCCACAGCAAGAATTCCCCAGCAATCTGCCGGAGAACCTACACACTGTCTGAGAGATGTGCTCCGAAGTGTTCAGGTTACCTGTACCTCTCCTTTAACCATGTGGTCACCCAGATTAAAGAAATCACCTCCCTTCACCTTCTTCCCTCCCATGGCCCATCTCAGCTGGCTCATCCCTGAGGCACAGCTCACCTTTCCATGGGGGCACCCAGTGCCACTTGACAAGTACCAGCAGCTCTTGACAGCTGAAGGAAGGGAAAGAATAAACAGAAATCTGGATGCTGTGAAGAAAGAGGACTAAAAGCTTTCCAGTAAGTGACATCCAAGCAACTCTGGCAACAATAAGTTTTTAAAGTTGCTCACATCTCAGTTTGTTAGAAGGGTGAGTTTTACTAAGAAGTAATTCTGGAAGAACAATTTGTACTATAAATGGTTTTGTAACCGACTTAGAATAAAGAAAAAAAAAAAATCCACAATTTGCTTTTTAGTGGCTTTATCTTGCTGGGAATTACAAGCTAATGTACACTTCATAGGTTTTTAAAGTGAAATTAAATATTATTTCAAATGACCACATGAAAAGGTACTGAGGTAGTGACAGACAAGAATAATAGCTCCTCCTGTCTTTCCCATCTCCTTTATATTTTGTTATTTTCTATTTCTGAGAAGGGAAAAAATATATCTACTAGAAATGAAATATTGGTGAAATTAAAAGGGAACCAGCTCAGTCAATATTGTTATTCTGCAGAATAACTACATTTGAATAAATGTTAAACAATTCAGTAATGTGCCAGGCAATGTTTATAAATGTGCACCAAAATAATAATCCAGATGAGAGCTGTTACATTACAGGATGATTATGCTTTTTTTACATACTTTATAATTAAATACACCATTTTTTCTTTCAGTTTAATAGCCAGGAATAGTATCTCATTAGATGTGCTTTCAATTTAACCCTTCTAACTTGTAAAATATTGTCCTATAATTAGCTCAGGGTATTTAAATCCTCCCAGCAAAACAGTAAATGCATATGGGTGTCTAGATGTGAAATGAAATAAAAGTAATGCCCAATGTGAGCCATTTATTGTACAGGGTTGGGATTTCTGATTTTTTTTTTTTTTCCCCTTAATTATGAGAGAAATAAATAACTTTTATAACTTCACTGCCTGTAGCAGCTATATTTCATGCACTCTTTCTTGAGATAGATTATCCAGCTCATTTCCAAAGATTATTGAGGGCAGTCAATTCCACTTGAGGAGTAAAGATTGCCTTTATGTCCTCATGCAGTGCTACTATGTAGCACAGAAAAGTGCTTTTTGAAAATGTGCCAAGAGCTGCATTGATGTCATTCATTGGAAGAAGTTTAATTTTTCTCTCAATCTGAATCCCTCAACTCTTGTTAAAGTTAGTCAGAGTTATAGAATGGCTAATGCTCACACATAAAGGATAGCAAAAAATGTATCTTATATCACCTAAGATAATGCTTAAGAGTTACATGCTGCCCATATTAATAGCCCATGTGAACCAAACAACTCTTCAATGCACAAGTGAGGCTAAAGGTTGTGGATAGGACATTCCTGATAAAGAATGAAGCTGTGAGTTTTCAACTCTGCTCAGATCTTGTCCTCTACTTGCAGGCTTGTAGAAGCAGCTCCCACCATGGAGCTTTCAGCCCCACAATTCAGAGAGGCTCATATGCAGGAGAAGGGGCAAACACAACCCGTACCCATCACCTGCTTTGCAGGGGAGCAGAAGGTGCAATTCACAATGCTTCAGGCTGAGGAGGGAAATGTTTAAACCAGTAAATTAGTTCGGAAAGAGCAGGATGAACTGATTGCAGGTTTGGGAAGAAAGTGAGCCAGTCATTTCTTTGGAAACGAAGCTGTTACCTGGAATCTGGAAATAGCTTTTGGCACTGAATCTTTGTTTAATATAAGTACCTACCACAGAACTGCCAGTAGGCAAGGTGGGGAGAAGAGGTGAATAAATAGAACTTTTTCCTCTCAGGCATTTTCTGTTTGCTAGCTGAAACTCTGTGTGATAGGCATGATGAATCCTATTTTTAGGCATCCAGATCTCCCTCTTCAGTATCTTGGGAACTTAGATGCTTTATGCAGTAATTTCAACACTACTGGAGAAGAAGTTTCCCAAGTTTTCGGCAACACAGTGACAGTCCAAGCCTGACTCATTAATTAGTTATTGCACAGAAAAGTACAGTTTTGTAAAGGTTACAGAATATGTATCAACATTCCTTTACTGTGAATGTAGTCACACTGAAGTCAGCCTCACTCCACATTGCAGTGGCAATAATTTGCAAGAATAGCTTGTTGTCTTTTTACTGGTGTCCTTCACACCAGTGTGCAAAGCCTGGTTTGGCTGCTGCTGTCACAAGTGTATGATCTGGCCTCTGGGGAACCAAAATGTGCTCTATAGCCCGTGGAAGAGACTGTCAGGTGTAATCCTGCCATGAGAAAATCAAGGCCAACAAAAGTGCTTTCTGGATGATTTGGGAGCTCTGATATTGTCATGCTACAGGAAGGGACAGCAGCATACACGTGCATGAGTGGAAGATGGACTTCTGGCACATAGTGCCTGGTTTAGCCACATTGTGGTCCGATCAAGGTATGACTGCTCCTTGACCAACATTTTTCAACTCCTCATTTACTGATATCTTTATTCTTCTAAAATCTCATGGCATGAAAGGAAGAAGTTGTAAAATGAGGCTCTGTTCCATGTAAGCTTGGAACAAACAGCTCTTGCTTAATTTTCAGCAAAATCATGAAGCCCTTACGCAACATTGATTTAGTAAGAAGGAATGCCAAATACAGACTTCAGAAGCTGTCCTTAAAGTGAAGCTGTCTGAAATGGATATTTTTCTAAAACCATTCTCTATGTACCTATTGCGCTTCCTATTTATTCTACTCCTTTTACTTTCCTCTGGGTACTACAGATGCTTTGTGAAACTTCCAAGTTACAAATTAAATCCATCTGTACAAAACAATAAATAATAATTTTCTAAACCAGCTTTATTTCATATTAACCTTGACACCAAATGCTAGCAGCACCAATTAGCCTTGCAATCCTGTCTACTGTATAAGGACTAAATATTTGAACACAGTCTTTCATCTGTTAGCATTCAAGAGACCGATAAAAATTTACTCTGCTTTTAAACAAGCTATACGTGACTGAAATTTACCTCATACTGGGCTGTGCTATAAATAACGTCAATCTGAAGAGACTATGAATTTTTCACAGCTTTGTTTCAGAGCTATTCAAAACCATGGTTATCAATGGCTGCACCACAAAACTTCTGTCAGCTTAAGATTTCAGTCGCAGCCAGGGACTTTGATGGATGGTTGCCCACTCTTCCCTAGTGAAATATAATTATCAAGGCATAAAAATCACTTAATCGCAGTGCTGGAATGTTTAAGCATAAAAGTAATTAATTCTTCTGTAATGCTTTCAATTCACAGATGTAAGTATTTTGCAACAGAAATTATCACTTCCGTTTTATATTTGAAGTAAACTGAGGCATAGAAAGAGCAGAACAGGGTATTTTTTTTGACTGTGGGTTAGAAAGAAAGTTTTGAGGAAAAAGCTACTCTTCTCACTCTTCTCACTGCCAATCCAGAGCTGCCTTTGCTCATGCTAGTTAGAATAAGGTCAGTCAGAGAAACTGTCAGAAAACACATTTTGCCAAACTGCCCTTTCTGCTGGAATAACCTCCACTTCCTTCTGGAATAACCACCACTAAAAACTCTTCTTATTCTTCTACTACTACTACTGCTATTACTATTACTACTGCTACAGCTACTGCAACAAAGCAAACTAACTAATGCTGTAGAGTGCACTCATTGAGAAGCTTGATATGTTTTTTCTGAAGAAGTTGAAGTGTTCAAAGCTGGCTGGCCAACAGGACACTCCAGCCAGGAATAACAGAACAGGACTCTAGACCTTTTATGATAGTTTTTTGGAAGCAGGGCCATAATTAAGAGCAATGGCCGGGGGCATTCATACTGTGCCACTTGAATTTGAATTCTTGGACCGGTGCAAGGTGACCTAAAGCAAAAGCATTTGCCAAGAATACTTTCATGAGCTGAGAACAAAAGCTGCAGGCTTCTGGCCAGGTCACTATTGGGTGACATTACTCCCACCAGCCTCTCTGCTGATCACAGGACAGCCAGGCCTTTGGGCTCTGGGAGGAAGTTGGTAATAAGGACACTGCTGGGAGTGGAGTCTGAGGCTATGTTTGAATCAAGACAGGAAAACTTGTCTGTTCAGACATGGACAGGATTGAAGCAATATCAGCTTTTTATGATTTCTTAGCTAATGGAGCAATTAAGGCTAATTTTCCTGTTGTGTTTGATGTGTATGTTTAGTCCTGAATAGAGAGCATAAAGCTGGCCACCAGGAGGAAAGGTAGTTTAATAATACATATGTGACCAGACTCATGGGCTGAAGGCCAGCCCTGGTACAGGATGGTTAAACAGTAAAAATATACTCTAAGCTGTTATGAGTTCCTCATTTCGAGTTACTAAAAACCACATACCTGAGAGCTGTGAGGTCCCAAATGCAGCTTTTCAGCACTTATACTTCTGCAGTTTTGCAATGCTTGCACATTTCCAAGAGTTATCCCACCATTGCTTTGTCAAACATGATAAAAATTATCTTTCCTAGTAAAGTCTTTCCTTTTTCCTTGGACAATTGATAAAATACCTCTGCACCTAAATATTGAACAATTTCCTGCTCTATTTTTCTCAATTTCATATTCAAACAATGTACTGACTAACTTCTAATGACTCAGTAGCATTTCACTAGAGTGTTCCTGTCATCCTGAACAGGAAAAGAAATGAGAAGAAATCATGAAAGTGTGAAATGTTGTTCTCCCACATAGAACAGTCTGAGACAGTACCAAGAGCTCTTGCTCATGATGGAAAAAAGGATAACTTGTTAATAATTTCCTCTCACTGGTGAATTCAAAATTCCTTAATCTGCTGTAGCATGAAAGTCCAGCTTAAGAAAATAATTTTTTTTTTTGTTTTAAAATATCCATGAATATTGCTTTGACAAGAAGAAAACGAAAAGCTTCAGAGTCTTCTGTTACTACAGGATGTGTTAGTCTTTTATTTATTCCCTTTGGGATCTGAGCCACAATTTCTTTGCATTTCAAATGATAACTAGGTAAAACTTAAAAAAAAAATTAAATTAAAAACTCTTTCCAGTAAACAAAGCACAAATTATTGGATAGCCAGGCCACTACTTTCTCTGTAGGAAGTTATAACTGAATGCATATTTGAAGAATATGACACTGCTGGTCCCTGAAGAAAAATGTCCATGTTATAATTTCTTGACCTTCACACACTCATTCTCCTTTCCATGGGTAAAAGTTGGTGGTAACTGAGAGGAATGACAAGATTTGTCTTTACAAACAAGCCCTGGGTCTGCTGGTTGCTAAAACTAGCACTGAGAGACAAGAGAAGCAATGGGAAGGATTCTACTGATTGATGAATGGAAAAGAAGATATCATAAGTTTGTTTGCAAATGAAATTGAATATTGAAAGATGAAAGCAACAATGAGGAAAACCCCATAAATCCTATAAGAATTAAAAATTAGGGGGGTTATACATTAAAAGGGAAATCTTAGGCATTTCGGGAAGTCTGTACCTCTCAAGTACCTCACAGTGGGGAAAGAGAAAGGGAAACGTGGCCGAGAAATTAGGAGAAAAAGGAGGCTGCATCCTCCAAAAAACTGAGAGACCCCAGGGGAAATGCCCCATGGCCTCTCCCTTTATTTGAATAAAGTAAAAGGACTCCTCTGTCTCCTTTTTGGACATAAACCTCTGGTGTTTGTGGATTAATTTTCCTAACATAACAGAGTGCAGACTACAAGGATAGCACCTGGAGAACATCTAAGAAATTTAGGTGTGCAGGGTGAGTAAAGAACTTTTGAGTAACATTAAAGCTGGTGCCTTAAGTTTTAGCTTTTATATATTTCAGGTCCTTTACTGTTGGAGTCCAGGGCGTTCCTTTGGTTGCCCTGGAGGGTCAGGGACCTGGGCAGGGGGGTCTGGGACCCCAGCCCAGAGCCCAGGGCTCAGAGAGACACTGGATTTGATTTCAGTCCATGGGAGAGGCTTCTTGCACTGCAGGAAGCATTGCAGGCCACAAGAGTGTAAAAATAGTAGTTTAGTATATCACAGGGTGAAAAAACAGTAATTTTAGATTCCTAGCATTGAAATGAATGGGGGCAAGATGGAGAATCTGGGGCGTTGTCCCTTTCTTCTTCATTCTCCTTCCCTCACTCCATTTCTGCAGTGACGTGGCACAAAGTAGTTAGTGAGGATTGGGTCAAAGTAAAGATGACCTTTTTAGTAATAGTGATAGACATTGGTAAGAAATAGTAAATAAGAAATACGTAGCAGTTAGTATAAAAGATAAGGACAACCCAGCTCGGGGGGAGACGTGAGAAGTCCAAGCCGCGGCAAACATCTTGTTGGACTGAGAAAATTGTAAGATAAGAACTAATAAACGAAGTATGCAACCTTGAAAAATCTAAACCTGAAGACTCCGTCTCTTCCTTCGGTTTAGCACAGAGCTTTGCAGAGGGCAAAAAAGACTCTAAAACCACCTGAATGCTGGGGAATTTAAACTCCTGAAAAGGAGCCCCCGACAACTGGCGTCCCTGAGTGGTCAGAAACAACTCTTTACTGCATTAGTGTATAACCGAACTCCATACAGAGTGTTAGTAAACTCTCTTCACAGTTTGGTCGGACAAAACAATCCTTCCACGCCTGAGAACCAAGGTCACCATCACAACCTCAGGCCCTGAAAAGTATAAATAGAAGTGAATTGGGGGTAACCAAATGGAATATGACTTCATTACCTGAAGCTGTAATTGGACAATTAATCTCTGATATGTAAATACACCAAACTTACTTCTGTCTGAAAAACTTGTGGCCATCATCCATCTCAGGTATAGCCTCTGAGAGGCTCCTGCACTGCCCAAGGTATATCTATTAAAGGTCTTTAATAAATACACACTTTATTCTCTAACTCTGCCTAGCCTCTGTTCTAGGCAGCCATTCCAGGCATCAAAGTCTAGAAGAGAGCCTGTCATTTTCACAAAAAGACCTTGGTTTCTCAACCGATACAGTACCATTTTTGGTCTCAGAACTGCATTAAAATTAAGGCCAGAATGGAGAACCTTTGTTTTCAAACATACAGGCAGCAACTAAAAAGAGCAAACAGAAGTTTTGCTAAGCCTAAAATAAAACCAGAGCAATCTGCCCACTGGGGAACACAGACTTGGCCCTTTGTATCTGCTGGTGGTGTAATAAATTCTTTGTCTCCAAACATTGTGGAACAGTTGAAAGTTCACGTTACATATTGGTTAGTGTGTTTCTTTAGTAAGTGGGCTGCAAATCCGAGATAACAAAAGTACCATGTGTTGCAGCAGATACTACAGTAGGGACTATTCTTACTGAACAGCCGAGAAGATAATCACATAGATCTTATGTAAATAAGCAGAACACGCATTACAGCTACAGTAAATCTAAGCAGCTTTCAATTTGCTCTTTCCTTCACTGTCTGAATTTTCAAGTCTATTGCTTAAACATGTATTCTTTCCTTCTCCTGATGGAATACTTCCTGCCTTCTTTGGTTTAACTCTGCAGTTCCCCATAGGAAACTGGTCTTATATAGACTTATATATGCATCTTTTTGGTATTTAATCTCATTTAGAGAATAGTTCTGTAGTACTGCACAAATTATAATCAAATTAATCAAGTCCTTAAGGCAAGCACAAAACATACTCATCGAAAAAGTCTCCCTATGGTGTATTTATTTTTATTTGCCACCAGTGATATATCTGCATGAATATCTCTGTGACAGAGGAAATGTTTTTATGTGCCTATGCCTGCACATTTGTGTGTGCTAAAATATATAGCTGCATCTCTTTTACATGTACTCATCAGTGTCTTGGGATATGCAGAGCTAATCACATGTAGAAATGTAATTTACTTAGAATTGCTCATGAATACTAGAAAACACCCTGAAGAATTTGCATCTATGTATCCTAGATAAGATTGCATTCACTAATGTCAGCCCAAATTACAACAGCTGAAAACTGGTTGATGATTGTAAAAGACAATGTGATTGAGGATACCAGAAAAGAGACAGGAAGCCTGAGTCTCCTGCTTTGTTCACCTACTAACATCTTTGGGTTATTAGCAAATGGCTTCACTGTATCTCCACTTCCATAAAATACCTTCCTTTACAAACTCAAATTGAACATATGAATAGTAACATAAAACCAGAATATTTGTTATAATTACCCAGGAGACCAAATATCCCATGCGGACATCCTGGTAGTCAGGCCGTATCTGAAAATTAGAGTCATAAAGCAAGCACAGAACAAGCTCTAAGCCTCCAGATAATGATTAGCTTCCTGAAGCATCTATTGAATTCCCATCACACTCTGTGGGAACTGCATGGTACATCTGTATGTTGAGAATTAGATCCTGATTTTACCCAAGTCCAAAAAAAAAAAAAAAAAAAAAAAAAAAAAAAAAAAAAAAAAAAGCTGTTGGTGGAAGAGAACAGTCGCAGTTTGGCCATGTTCCTGCTTCAGACCCACTGGTCTCAGCTGATTCCAGCTGATCTCGGCATTGCCTTCTGTACAGTACTCAAAAAGGCAGTATTTGTGATGTTGACATTTGCTCCTTGGGTGCCATCTTTTTCCTTTGGGAGGTAGATAAAGGCAAGTGATTTCCACAGAACAGATCCCTGAGCAAACATTTCCGACATTCAAATTTAAAGCTGTAATTTTGATTTGAGGCAATTATTTACCATAGTTACTGTTACTCTTCAGCGTATTAAGGAGCTGAGAATTAGACCTCTGGGGTCTGTAATCCTATTTATGACACTGGGCTCATTAAATCAGCAGTAAGGGTGATGTCAAAATCAGCAGATTAAAAGAAAACCCCCTCACTAGTGCAAATCTGCACAGCTCCAGCAACTTTGAGGCAGATAGACACCTGCTGAGGCACTGGGTTGGGAACTTCAGAGGAAGTGTGCTTTACTGGAGCAAGGAAAAATAGATGTTTTCATCCTGATGCTCACGCAGAAAACCTATATTTTAATACCCTTTCTCTCATATCTGTTACAGGCAGGAGAATACTCCTGTGACTTGGGGTGAGGATTTTTCCAGTATATGGAACACTAAACAGAGCCTTTTTTTAAAACAGTGAAACTGAAGCAATATGTGAGATATGAGCAGTAATATTGTTGAATGAGACATATTTCAGTGTTGCCTATGAGGCCTATGTGGACTGATACTACCCTGAGATATTCTTGTTCTTTCTTGCTTTGGTGAAAGCTGCATTTCTATTTGTATATGGAAAACACAATTTGTGTGACTACAGTGAATATACATGATGCATACAGATTAAAAAAAAAATATAGAACATAAAAAAAAATCTCCATGCCAGTAAAGTTTCTGTCTTAAATCCTAGAAATCAACAGATACATATTAAAATAGCACAGATGGGGGCATCAACTTTAATATGACAAAGAGCCATTCAAAATATGATAGCTATTTAAGCATTTGCCCAAGAAATTACTTTTCTCTCCTCACTTGGCTCTCCAGTCTTTTGCAGTTACTTAGTGATGGATATCTTCTTTCCCTGCATTTGTGAGGTAGGATGAGTGAAATGAAATGCAGTGTTTCAGCACAGAAAGAAATACTTAACTGCAGAGCTGAGAATGTCACCCAAAGACGTGTGCATAGCACCACAAGGCTGGACAACTCTGTGTTGAAATGCAGATGTCAGCAACAGGCAGGTGTGTTGTCTTAGTTTGAAAGACAGGGCCTCCCTTGGAAAGGAGAATTCAACCCACCTCCCTCCGAATTATTATAATTTTGAAAACAAAGTGGGCTCTCAGACAAAGAATGGGGATAGGAATAACAGTTCTTTACTAGTATGTATAACAAGGAGAACAAACAACTACAGCATTAATAATAAACTGCACCAGGATCCCAGTGACCCCTTCCAGGCCGCAGGCACTTTCCCTTCGGTGCAGTTCCGGTCACAGCCAGCGGGGGCGCTGCTGGCTCCCGGCGGGCAGGGCAGGCGCGGTGATTCCCCCGCGGCTGCAGGGGGCGCTGTGGCGCGGGCCCGGGGAGCACGCGGTGATGGCGGCTGGGCCGAGATGGGAGGGGGTGGGAAAGATGTACCAGGAGCTGTGGCTGAAGACGTGGTAGGTCTCGGCAAGGCAGGGGGTGCAGGACAATGGAGACTCAGAGCACTGCCCTGGAAGCAGCAGGGAGGCGGGACAACAGTGATCCCGCTCCCAGCACAGCGGCAGGCCCGTCTTTAGCGAGACAGGAGATTACAAGGTCCCAGTTCAGTGCCTGCTCCCAGGAGCAGAGGCTCACCTCACACCAAAAGAAACAGGACCAAGCTGGGCTTCTGTAGCAGGAGTGAGTTGTTTTCCCCAAGCAGCAGCCTGGGTCCTCTCTCCAAAAAGCGAGAGTGAGCAGCTGCACCCAGGCCGAGAAACTCCCAGAAAAATGTGTCCCCTGGTGCTACAACTCCTCTTCTTTGGCCCCTTTGTTCTGCTTAAGTACCTACAAATACCCAGTAGTTAGTTTCCTAGCAGCTTAGGGGGGGGGAAATTCTGTTAAGTAAAAGAAAAAGAAACAAATCTAACCCCCAAAATGCATGCATATGCAAAACATGCATATGAACATGTAAAAACAGTCCTGGTGTGGTGTTTTGTCACCCAGTGACATCCATAGGATGTGTCTCTTGGTGTCTGTGCGAAGGCTGGGGTCAGAGTTTGTGCAAAACTACCTATTGCCACTGGAGGAGACAGTCTGTGCTGGTTACTTCTGCACCTCCTGCTGGGAGCCACAAGCCTAGTTTTCTTTCATTCCCCATCCTAGAACCATACTCAAGGGTTACCGTGACCTGGAAGGAATGGTAATATTCAGTTTTACCTTTTACCACTTTTTACTGTTTCTGAGGAGACTGAATTCCACTCTTACTACATTTTTATTTCTTTGAGGCACAAAAGCAAAAATCCCTTTCTTTGTGTGGACATTCTTCCAGGCACAAATGTAGACCAAGCCTCTGAAGACTAACCTTTAGTGAGGCAACTCTGAAGATGCAGAATGAAGAAAAGGGGACACAAGTTTCCGCAGGCTCCTTGGGTGATGCACACTTAAGCCTGCCACAGCTTCTTTTTCCAGCGCACTTGGCATCCAACACCAGGATTTTGTGGCCTTTATCTCAGCCAGCAGAAAAAAGAGCAGTGGAAAGGCTCCTTCTTTCCTTCTCACACTCTCAGTATGCAGAGGCAACACTATCTTTAGTGCTGTTTCTCTGCTGTTTCAACACAGGGTCTGCAGTAGAAACAAAAATTTGGGAAGACCAGGTAGAGGCTAGAGAATACCCATCCAAATCTTCCTTTTCAGGAAAATTTATGCTCTCCCGCATCAGCACCTCGTAGAGGATGACCCGAACTAGAACCTAAGCTTTCACACATTGCCAAAAAACCTAACACGATGTATGTGCACGAATGTCTCTCCATAGCCATTCTTTTGTGATGATACTGTAGAGGGAATCTTTAAAATATTGTCCTTTAATTCAAGTTAACCTTACAAACCTGATTATTCCAAATCAATCACAATACCATTTGGCCACACAAGGGGCACCCAAGGAGAGGTGACAAATACTACAAAGAAGATAAAAGATAATTTAACAAGAAGCAAGTTGTAAGGGGTGACAAAGTGTTATTTCCATAATAAGCTTATCTGAGCCTGGGTAAGTTCCTGAACAGGGTGTGGATTTGGCAGTAGCAAAGAAACAGGCCACACAAAGAATGTCTGTTTAGCTAATGAATGCCACTGAAGTGGTTAACTCTCATTTCTCTGGTTTGGATCCTTGCCACCTTTACTCTAATGTCAGACTTTGTTTAATTGGCAAATATACCTTCAAAGGATTGCAGAGCCCTCCATGCTGCTCCACAGGCTGTTAATATTTAATTGTGATTTGTTAAAGGCATACTAACAGTGGATAAAATTATGTGTCGGGGTGCTTTATTATAATGCAAACCAGCATCAGGATTTTCTGTGTTCTTTTTTTAGGGAAGAAGGAGAATATTTTCTTAGAGAGGAGAGAGAGAAAAACATTAATTTATTAGAGTTTTCTTTTAAAAAAGTCATGGAAAGAATCACAGGCTTTGTTTCAAATCTGTTTTGGAGTTATGAAATTAATGAAATGATTTTCTTATCTATCTTTATTTCACTACAAAGGAAAGCAATTAATTTGATAGGAAATTGCTCGTGTTTAAAACAAGACAAAAGTAGCTTTTGCCTTTTGCACTTTCAAATGTGTTAAATTTTGAATTTGGAGGAAGAGTTATTTAAATTAGGCCTTTTTGATGATCACTTTGAGAATACAAAATGAAGAATCTTCTTGGAATTTGTGCATGTGTTATTACATTTGTCTGAAGTTTCATTTCCATTGAACTTGCAGAAAGCAAGAAACAGGATCTCAACAACTCAAATCAGTACATCTCAAGGACTGTGTTACAGGAAAGATTTAAAATCACATGCAAGTGCCTACACAATTTCTAAATATCACTGTTTGTGTTAACTGAATGACAAGAATAAATCTGTGTAATCTGTGTTGTTTGTTTCATTCAAACAAAAGTTGCATTCAAGCTCATGATAGAAATAACAATGTGAAAATGAAAAGTAGAGAGAATACTTGGTCAAAAATTTTCAGTCTTGGCCCAAATGCATTTAACAAAAAAATAACCCATCCACACCCATTTCTTTGCTATGAAAATCCTTAGTTCTTTTTAATTAAATAAGTACTCTTTTACAGTAGCTTTTTATCTTCCTAAGAAATCTGAGTAAGCCAATTAAAAAAAAAAAATCAAAGAGATTATTTAGCACCTGTAAGCAATAATTTACACTGATGCCAACCCTTTGAAAGTGAAGGGGCACATTACGTTCTTGACATATGTAAGTAATTTCCCTTGAGTTCATTTCTGTTATTGCCATGTAGAAAAAAACGTTTATTCTCAGAGAATAAATATGCAAAAATATTTTTTAGAGTTTGTTTTAAAATGCATCTGATCAAAATGTGGGACAACATTCCTTCAGCTACTTCAGCCTGTTCCTTTCCACAACATCTGAAACACTGATAACCTTGGAAATGTTAAAAAATTCCTCTGTGAATAAAGACCAAGTCATGAGTTTAGGCTATAACACTGAAACCTCAGAGAAGTTCCATGTTTTGATTTATTGAACTCTTTTTCTTCTTGCATATTTCTGGAGATGAGGGAATCTAATCATCCCAAATTATCTCCAACTTACCTAATGAATAGCCAGTCATTTTTAAAAGTTTGACAATTTCTTCCCAAGAAAAGGCAGAGAAGGATTTGTCTTCAGGAGCCATATGCAGCTCCTCGAGGAGCCTTACCTGGACGGGCAAAAGTGCTGGGGCTGCCCAGCATACACTGCCAGTCAGCAGAACCAGGAGATACCACTCCTATTGGCAAGGACATAACAAAACCAAGATCCAGAGCCTGAGGCTTATCCTAAGCATGAAAGCCAAGCTTGATTCTATGCTACTATATATATATATATATATATATATATATATATATATATATATATATATATATTTTACATTAGGGGTAAAATAAGCCATTTATGGATTTGTCAATAATTTTCATCATAGTGCTTAATGGGGGGAACTTTGAAGCAGAATTCTTATACCAGATCTGAAGCAAAGTTCATCTAAACCAGGGCTATATTTGGAAAGCTCTCTAGTCAGCAGTAGTCTGCTCTTTCTTAAATTTTTAGACTAATAATTTTTTTCCCAAATCATGGGACAATTAAATAGTTTTTTCAAAACTGCTATTTATCACCATTCATATTAAGTTTGTCTTCTTATTATTGATCTGTGAGGCAGATGGCCCACAACAGTCTTGGTCACTGCCAATTATGGCAGCCGTTTCCACAAAATCATCTCACATTCTGCAGAAGGCATGTCCTCTGTATCAGATGCACATTTGATATTTTCTCTCACTGAATGCACCTTTCCCATTGCTCTTGGACACAGGAGTGAGACAACTTTTAGGAGATAGTTAAATCAGTAGTAAACACAATATACCAGATGGTATATAAACATGGCACACAATAATGCAAAAATCAAAAACAAATACTCCTAAATATCAAGAAACATTTGTTTTACGTAGTGGTTTTGTTTCTTAGTCTGCTTTCCCTTTAAATACACAGCCACACTTCTCTGGGCAATTGCAGAAGTTACTTACTCATGATTCTTTGCATTGCAGTTTGCTCAAGGCTCTTGCAAAACATGCCAAGGTACCCATCTCCCTGAAGTCCATGAAAGCATTCACAGTACAGTACAGCCCACTGAATTGTGAGAGGAGGAAGAGAAACAGGCAGATGACATGAGGGGGAAAAAAAAAAAAAAAAAAAAAAAAAAAGGCGGGGGGGGGAAAAAAAAAGAGAGAGAACAAATACAAGGTATAAAACGCTATTTTACCTGCTTTCCTTTCAGAAGGGTCTGCTGGATATTCTGAAAGCAGTAACCTCTTCCAGTTGGGTCTGGTAAGTTTTTTTGACATGGCGTTGCATGATATTCTCCTCAGCCAAAGAAGGAAATACTATCTTGAACAAATGACTGTATGATAAATGCACAAATGATTGAAGAAAAAATACTCAAAGAGAAGGTGTCAACATTTCTCTCACAAACTGGCAACACATTTCTGCAGCACCTTCTTCTATTCCTAACTTTCATTAAATACATGAATGACAGTACAGAAACTTGTGCCATTTGTAAGTCATACAGAGCTTGCAGGCACATTGGAGGCTGCGGTTGCTGCTCAGGCTAATACTGACAAATTGGAGAAATGATCCAAAAGCAACACGATGAAACGGAAATTTTAAAAAGGCAACAATTGAGAGAGGAAATTGAACATACAAACAGAAAATCAGGAATAACTAGCTAGGCAACATGCTAGAAAAAAAAAAAAGGTTGAGGTGGGGAAGTTAGAGTGGATCACAAACTAAGTCCAGGTGAAAAATGTGATGCCATCAACAAGTAACAGGCTATAGAGTAATACAGAGGAGGTACTTATTCTTTATTCTGCATACATAAGGCCTCAGCAGGAGTCCAGTTTTGACTACACTGCTATAAAAACAAGGTACACAACTGAATAGAGTCAAAACCAGCTGAAGACAGATAAAAAGATACTTGATTGAAACAGAATTAGGGAAAATATACCAAATATATTCAGCCTAGAAAGGAAAAGACTGGGGAAAGATAAACCTTATTGTAGTCTCCTCATCCCAAGTCTTGCAGGAACCATATACCAAAGCATTTGCATTCTGTGTCGGAGTAAGAATACATGACCAAGGCTGATATATAAATCTACATCCAACTGTTGGTGAAGTTATAAGGAATCTCTGTAAACAGAAGGCAGGCAAAGGACTAACTCAATAAGGTGCCACTTGTAGCCTTCATATCTTGGTCATTTAAAGCTCATTATCCAGAACAGATGTGGTTGCCCCTTATGCTTAGGTACAATTCACAACCATTCCATTGTTGATACTAGAGAGACACTTCTATCCTCTTCCATTTCAGGAGACTGCATCTCTTTTTCTGATTCTTTCATCTGTTTCGCATGTTTCTTCAGATTTAACAGCATAGCCAACATTTCCCCTCAGAAGCTTTACTCAAAGCTGCCTGGATTCACTGGAAACACATCAAAAAGCATTAACACGTCAGGGATTGTTTTCTAAATTTAAAATTCAGTCTATATTTGAGAAACAAAGCACTCCCAAAGGTTTTGCAGGAGTTATAAAAAAGGCATAGCCGTTTCTGGACTGATTGAATGTTGTTTCCAGCCGTCATTACATACTGCATGAGTTTTAGAAGGACAAGATTATACATTGCATAGCTCACTCTGAACTTCATATAATAACAGAAAAGCAATGTGTAGCCCCCAAATATCCTGCAACAAGTGAAGTAACACTTGCTGAAATTAAGAATGACCTAACTGCATGTTACGAGCTTTTTACATTAATTTTGGCGGTATTTGATGTCTCAATGTCACTAATGTCATGTTTAGAGAGGATATCTATTAACTAAGCAGAAACTGAGCCCAGTCTATCCACTCTGTAAAGGAATTACTCTTTCTAAGTTGTACTCATCTCCTAGCTCATGTCTTTTATACCACTGACATCCACACTTTCATTTTGGTTTTGTGTCAAGGTTAACCATGATGCTTTCCACAGGGAAAACCCACCTTCACTCTTCTGTCCTGCAACCAGGACACAAAAATTCCTAATTCCTTCTCAGTCCATAATACCAGTTTCAAAAGGTCTCAGCTGTGAAAGCCCAGTGAAGTACAGAAAGGTCCTAAGAAGATTATTAGTGATTTTGCATTTTCATTGCGAAGTGGAGAGATGCCAACATAAACTGAAGCAAAGTTTGGCTTTTATCCATGCCCATTAACCATGAAAACGAACATGAATTCCACAGGGCATGGGGAGATTTTGTGGGAATAACAAGGAAGTTGGTGTTAAAACAGGTGTAGGATTGGTATGATGGCATGGTCCTAAATTGTACAGTCACTATCTCAGGGCTGCTCTCTCAGCAGCTTTGATTGTGTCTTTGCTCAACCCTGGGTTAAAATAGACTTTTTTAAGTATTAAGTCTTTTACTTTTTGCTGGAAAGAAGAACTCTATTCCATTCCTCTCTGTGTGAGGATATGTACCCTGCAGTAATTCTTCCTGTCTCCACATGAGATTGGTATTTCTGGCAAACCCGACATAATTCCTATATGTTGCTGTAACTGTCTGCTTTGTACTTTATTCCTGTTTACTTCTTCTCTGCTCCTGTTGCTCTCAGATTTAATTTAAAGGCATTGGCCTGAATTAATCCAGTAATTTCTCCAAAACTTGGGAGTGTAGAAGAGATTGTAATGAATGTAAGACTGACCAGATAATTATACTTTAAGTAGCAAAAGAAAGATTTGTTTTGAAACACTGCTTTTCTGGTATAAGGTATATGTTTTATCTGAGACAACATAATACATAATGATGTTTAATTCAGATGAAATAAAAATAATTTACATTAAAAAAGTTTAAAAAGCAGCTGAAAGAAAGATGGTGCAAGTCTGTTTCAATCTCATAATTCGTTTCATCATTTAGTTCATCAAGTCTAGAGCATGATCTCTGATAATGGGGCCTATTCACAGCTGATTCACAGAATAACGTAGTGTTCAGATTTCAAGAATGAGGACAGAGCCAAGAAAAATGCACGAGAGACCATAGTACATTTGAAAGGTTAATTTTGTACATGGTTCATAGAAATTAGGGAAGAAAATAAAACAAAATTCCTCTCTTTTTTTGACTACTTGACCTGATATTGTTATCTTGCCTTTAAAGTTTTAACACAGTTCATTATCCAAGTTTAACATTGTCCTCAGATAAACATGGAAAGCATGCTCACACTGCTCAATAAGCATGATTTGAAAACAGTTTTTCTTTTTTTTTCATTTTGACTTTTTTTTTTTAATATTGCTTGCTTATTTTATGATCAGGAAAGATGAGGCCAATCTAACTTTTTTCATTCAAGTATAGTATGTTAAGGGTCTCTGCCTTTCATACAACATAGGAAGTGTACTAATGCTCTTTGTGTGATATAGCTATTCCAAATTTCTCTAACCTGAAACCCTGGAGTCTGTTCTCTCACTGTCTCTGGAAGGAGTTGGTCCAAAAAAAAAAAAAAAAAAAAAAAAAAAAAGAAGCTTCCAGAGGGGTTCTGTCAGCATTAAACATTAGACAATGAGAAATGTCATAGATCTTTTTGTATAGGAACCTCAATCTGCCTAGTACTTCAGCAAAAATACACATGGCAAAATTTGAATATGTATTTAGTACGATATAAATGTGAAGAAAATCAAAACAAAACCAAAAATATTCAAAAATACAGCATAAATTTATCAAATTAATTTTTACTGTGAGAATTTAGATGCAATTTCATTTTCCTATATGTAGAAATTGCTTCACTTGTGCTGCTGCAGACTCCAGGACGGTGTGGATGAATGTAGACGAGAGATCTCTGAAGCTGGGTTTTAGAAGATGAGGTTTATTGTAAGGGATATGGGGCCTTGCTCGGAGCCGCCAGGCTGCAGCTCGTGGCAAGGCCTAGGAAGGCGGGGGAAGGGAGAGGTAGGGAGAGGAAATTCCAAGAGCAGAGAGCAAAGAGGCAAGAGGAGAGGGCAAAGAGGAAGAGGGCCAAGAGACCAGCCCACCCTTGAAGCCCCCTGATAAAGGGTCTCAGGGTGGGCTGGAACAGGAATTGTGCCAATGAGGTTACAGATACCTGATACTTCAGGGGAGGGTTACAGGTGTGGGATGAACCATTGGGGGGTGAGACAGAATATTCCATTTGACCTCTGGGTCTGGCTGCAGGTGACCTTCAGGTGGTCACATAACTGTTTTCCCAGACATCCAGTAGCTAGGACATCTCAAACATCAAAACTTACTTTCAATTCTATCTCACTTACAGGCTTCACATTCTCAGAATCTAAGCAATCATCTTTATAGGGCTTTCTGGCTTCATCCTCCCCAACACCTATAGAATCATTTTATCATTAAGGCTGGAAAACTACTCTGAGATCATTGTATCCAACCATTAATCTAACACTGCCAGGTCTGCCAAGCAATAGCTCTTGGTTGGAAGGGAAAGATACATTCATTCCCTTACTTACTTTTGAGGTGTCACTACACCTTTCATTGCCTTGGAAGGTGAAGGGAAAAAAGAACATAAAAGCTCCAGAGAAAGGGGAGAAGGCTCAGTGGTGGAGACCAGTATGACCATACAAAATGGTAAACGGCTTTTGTTACCTGCAGGTCACACAAAGCCAACTGCAACTCAGACCTGGGGCAGCTGACAAGTTCAGGAACATCAGGTGATTCAGCACGCTGCTTAGGAAAGCAAAAAAAAGCCTCAGGGTTTTGGTAGGAATAGTGTCCCTGGAAAACTTTCTGTTTTTTACTGCAGAGGGATTGTTCCCGTTTCCATTTGTGGTCAGCCTGGTGACCCACGTGCTCTGAGCAGTGAGCAAGGACACAGGAACTGGCTGGCTTAGCTGAGAAAGCTGCTGGTCTGCAGCACATCTTGCAAGCGATGTCTTGGTGGACTTGGGCTTGTGGAGTATATCCTCTCAAAGTGAGGAATATCCAGTCTGCTTGGAGGGATGCATCATAGGAAAGACTGAAAGTCAGAATCACAGAATCATTTGGGTTGGAAAAGACCTCTAAATTCATTAAGTCCCACCATTAACCCAGCACTGCCAGGTCCACCACTAAACCACGTCCCTAAGTGGCACATCTAGAGGTCTTTTAAATACCTCCAGGGATGGTGACTCAAACACTTCCTTGGGCAGCCTGTTTCAATGCTTGAAAACCCTTTTAGTGAAGAAATTTTTGCCTAATTTCCAGTCTAAACCTTTCTGGCACAACTGAAGTCTAGCGGAAGGTTGCCCATCAGAGTTTCAAAAAGTTGTCAGCTACAATGACAATCCTCAAGAGATCACCAGTGCTAGACAGAATACACAGCTTGGTACTGGGCCTCATATTTTACCATGGGCACAATAAAAGGACAGAATAAATCACAGGCTCAGAGCCTCATCCCTTCTGCCATTTCCCATGAGCCTGGGAATGCTTGAATGTCACTTACTATGTGTGAAAGAGGGGAATCCTTCAAATAAGTGAAGTAACAGCGTTGTAAAAATCCATACACAGCAAAATTACTCTAACAGCCCCTTACACTGCTTCAGTGCAACTCATTAAGCTTGTGTTTCAATGTAGTGTTTGCTTAACTATAATTATTCTCAGATGCAGACCTTCATATACTTAAACTCTAAGAACAGAGGCACTTACTATTTGGGAGGTTATTGAACTAATTCTCAAACAGTCAAAACAAGGAACAACTGTGACTTGGAGTTAAGGGACTCAAAAACCTCTTCTTTCTGCAAAATCAGCAGCCTGTCAGCTGCAAAAAATTACAAGCATTTTCAAGGATTTCAGCAGAAAAGAAAACATTAATAAAACTATTAACAGATTTTTCCCCTGCTCTTAATATGTTTAACACTCAACACCTTTGCTTACCTTTCAGCTTAATGTCACTAGTTCATTTATTTTTATAAAAACTGCTACAGGATATCTTGGTATAAAAATAGTTTACAGGGAAGCCTGTTTGGGAAGATCTCAATACATGGAGTAGCTGACTGATATAGAAATTAACAACAAGCAAAACATGGTTCTTTACTCAGTGGAGAAGAGGCCAAGCTTTTAGCCCACCACAGGCTGTGTTGGGGGCTCATCAGAAACCTTAGACACATGTTTAATTTTCACCCAGCTGAAGAGCTTGCACCTCCCTTGAAGCAGTGGGATGGGATGTCCTGTGATGGCAGTGCTCTCACTGTGGTCCAAGGGGCCAGGGCTGCTGCTGAGTCCAGAATTTCGTATTCTGGTCAGGTGCCTGCTGAGATCAAAACAGAACATCAAACAACTCAGTGGCAAGATTGCCTTCTTCACAATTTCCAGCTTCAGGCTGCAGTTTGCTATAACCAAGCCCTCCTTTTGCAGCTGAAACGAGAGTCTGATCCAGGTAGAGCATTTACAGTTTGAACTACACTCATTCAACAAAATCCTATAAACTGTAGATGAAGGTACCAAACAACTGAAAAATTCAGATACACTCAGAACTTTTTAAGGCCATCTATGCATTTAAGGATTAGAAATGACATAGATGACTGATGGATTTTTTGCAGTGTCTAACTGTTACATCGTTAAAAAGACCTTTATTGCTTTGGTGACATATTACTATTTGGTCTCATATTTTTTACATGAAACATAGCAAAAAAAATTTAGCATGTCTCTAATTATATTTTGAACCCTAAGAGATGGAAACAGCATTAGTGTTTAATTAATGAAGTAGTCAAAACATTGAATTATATTTTATTGTATTTTAACGTTATTATGAAGCATAGAAAAGAAGACAATCCTTAGCAATTTATCAGCATCTGCTCTAAAAATGCCAAAATCCTAAAAGTTTAAGAGAGCTTTCTGAAAACATTAATTCCACTGTACAGAGAAATCACTGCCCAAAAGCAAAGTGATGTAGAAGAGTTATTGCAGGAAAAACATATGCGGCACATTACTCACATTGGCAAAGCATTGGAATGTACTTTTGCTATATGAATAATCCACTAACTTCAATTGGACTACTTATATGTTTAAAATTAGGATACTGTTATAGTACATTGCTGATTTTGAAGCCAATTTTGTAATTGATTTGAAGATATTAACTCAGATATAAGGGCATGACATCATCACTTAAATGTTACATGCTAAAGCAATTCAGAGTAGAAGTCACCTAAATAAATGTAAACATTTACACTGTAAACATTGACATCTCAGCTAATTTTTTAAAGTACCAAACTTACCTATTTCTTCTTCGTTTATGATGAAAAGAGCTTGAGGAGGTTATTAGCTTGGATATAGACATCTCCCACTACAGATAGCCAAATTTAGATGACATTAATGTCATTCTTGTCTCTTTTCTTTGTTATCGTGATTTCATTATGATGTTATATAAATTAGGCATTTGTCTCTTTTGAGCTAAAAAGACACATTGAAGTGCCTCCCTGTCTGAAGTTAGATCAAAATCTATTCCCATAAAGCAAGAGCCCTAATATTTTGCTAACAAGAATCTACAGAAACCCATGTGTTTATTTTCAAAGTGTTAATGATCTTCAGTTGTCAGGAAGCACCTGATTTCCCATGAGCTGGATGATATAAACCAATACCGAAGGAACTGCAGAACCATGACTGCTACATCAAGAGCAGACATTTTATTGCATTCTCTTGGTTTCTGTGGTCTTTATTTGTTATGTTCTATCCCTTACTTATGTACTCAACTTTTAATTTTAGTGATTATATCTAGGTCTGGTTTGAAACTTGATTCAGTGTTGTGAACGAGCTTTAGTGGAATTGAAAGCAAGCTTTGGCTGTTGAGTGTTTCCATAGAGAAATCCAGTGCTTATAATAATGCCTAAAAGAATTTGGAAAATTATGATTTCCTAGCAAAGGTCTCAATCTGTATGATGAAAGTCTTATGATATCTCAGGACCATTTCTTATTTTCTGTATAAGTAAATCCTGCCATTATCTATCTCCAGGCACTGAAAGAACTATTTAAATCCAGCAGATTTAAACCTGTGCATGCCAGAATGCAACATTCTTCAGCTAATGCACCCAACATCGTCTGTGAAACTAGAGCTATGCATCCAAATGAGCTCACAAAGACAGTCAGTAAAAGACTGTGGAAGAAAACCTCTTCAAAGTAATTACTCTTTCTTCAACCTCTTAAAACATCTGCAAAAGATGGCTTTGGCATTAGTTTTTGTGCTGTCTCTAAAAAGCATGGACTGAAAAAGGAATGTTGTTTTTGTGGCATATACAAGCATTTTTATGTTCCCTGATTACAGTTCTGCAGGATCTAACTTTCATGTCACCATCTGTAACTCACAGAGCTGACAGCCTTTATCACTTTCCTTCTGCTAATATTCCACTCCTATAATAACTTCCCTTTTTCTCTCCGACTGGCTAATTGACTATCACAGTCAAACCTAGATTAGAGTTATTATTCTCATCATGTATTTAACTTTCTTTGACTTAAGCACTAAAAAAGGCTTGCTCAATACCTCATTTTTCCTCTCTCTCTATCAAGAGTTCAAATCTTTCTGCAAATATTTCTTTCTCTTATACCCCAATACAGATGTGTATTGAATGTAGATGTAATAACACAAATTTTGCCCTTGATCCATTTAGTGTACGGGACTGTCTAAGACCTAATCTGTTTGCCAATCAAGAACATTTAGAGGAAATTATCTAGAAGTGTACTTCATTTTTTTGAGGCTGAGTAATGAAGTTGCAAGTGCCTGACTCCTTTGTTTGTCATCCATATGGACTTGCATGTTCTCTAATTCTTAGTAATAGACATGAATGAACTCAATGTATTCAATGAAAATAAAATTTGATCCAATCTTTGCCTGACTTTAAGTAAAACACTAGCAATATTTCTAAATATCTCAAAATTTTATACCAATTCAGGGAATAATACTGGGTTGGAGTTAGCTGGAATTAAAGGATGAGCTAATAAAGAATTATAATGAATCATCAGAACTTAGTGATGGGATTTGTTTGTTTTTTTCATGTCCTGAAAGTCCTTCCTAAATGCCTGTATCTGATTCAGATGATGACTATGAAGTTCAAATGTAACTGAAATAACAATATATTTTAATACTATTAAAATGCAAAATTAGATTTGCTTTATTCATAGTCTATAATGTTCCAAATAATTCCAAGATTTCTGTTAGGGTTGCTATAATATTGATTCAAATCTAAAACACCCTTATTTGAAGGCTTTAGATTAATCATTGAGGGCTTTATAATTCATTACTCTTAAGAGCTCCCACAAAGTTTGATTCCAGATCTAGATGTAAGTAAAACATATATTCTTAAGATATAATCTTTCAGGACTTGGTTTTGTTTTTGGTAGACATCTTTCCTTTAGACTTCTATGTTCATATTTTTTAAATTTAAAGTTTCACAGAAAAAAAAGGTTTTCAGAAATGCAAATTCTCAGGAATGGTGAAAGGTCAGTTTATTTTAAGAAGATATAAGTTAATGAATTAAGGAAATTTAGAGATATCTTGGACAGAGTAACAATTTCACTTATGCAATTAGTAATTGGTAATCATGATGACTATTTGATTAGAGTACCTCTCTGTCTTTTTATGGAACACGGGAGAGAAAGTTACTGTTCTGGCCTTCTTGGAGCTGGGAACTGCTTCTCAGCCTCCTGTATTTCTGGTGAATGTCACACCATCAGACTATTTAGCACCAGCTGTGTAATTAAGCTTGTAAAAGAACAACATTGTTTCAGGAAGAAAAAACAAACAAACAAACAAAACCAACATTAAATATGTGCCCTTTCATTAAGACATGCACCTGGAATATAGCAAATCTGTGTTCATGTTTCATGTCATACATGTTTTACATTGGAAGCCTGTTATCCTGTGCCTCAGGGCAATGGGACATTGGCCAGAGTCTTGATCTCTGCAGTTTTTGTCTAATTATAACAAACTCTAAAATCATTTTTTGACATCATGAAGCTTTCCAAAAGTAAATAATTTGAAACTTTTGAATTTCTATAAAAACTTATGTTTTGAACATTTAACTTTTCCAAGGAAAATCCATGCAGTCAAAAATTCCTTATCAGTTCTGCAGTTAATTTTTTCCCCTCCAATTCTCATAAAAAACTCTTCCTGGAGAATTATAAAACACAACTAGCTTAAATCTAATCTAGCTTGGCTTTCACTGTCTAAATTGTACAAAGTTTGCTATTGTGTGTTTCTGAAAGAATTATGAACTGTGGTTTTCCTTAACTAAGTGAAAGGATGCCTTCCTTAATTTAGATTTCCCCGGCATGTCCAGCAAACAATGATTCATGAAAACCTTATTTTAAATTCTCCTTTACAGAATGCATTTTTTTACTTGTACAGGGGAGAAAATTGACCACAAACTTGTCTCCTGAAAAAGTGGTTTCCTCATCATATCATTCTTCCAGCAGAGGACAATGCCTTTTTCATCCCAATAAGAGGTAGGTTAACCAAAGAGGAAAACGTGTTCAAAACTGATTAAAAAATAAAAAATTAAAATTAAAAAAAGAAAGCTTTTGTAATGATCAAGAAGCAACCTTGCAAGTAACACATTTAGTAATTTCATTAGAACAGTCATAGATTTTGCATAGTCTTAATTTGGACCAGCTTCTTTGCTACCACAAGCTAGGTATGAGGAGGGTTATCAGAGGATTTACTCAACAATCTTAATGCTTGATAATCTTGCCCATCTATTAAAAAGTAAACTCTCTTTGCAGGGGAAAGAAAAAAAAAAAAAAGGGATGGAGAAGTATCTAAATAATAAATAATAAGAAAAATTCATTGTAGGTCCCACCATTCATGTCAATAACCATAATTACAAAATCTGAGGCTGGTAGACTGCACCAACATAGTCATTATTTTAAGAACAGGGAGAAAAAATAGCATCTTTTCACAACTAAACAAATATTTCAAGGTTTTATTCAAACAGATGTAGTTCATGTGACCTAAAACTAAAAATTTCATTTTCTTTTAGTGTTGTTTATCTCAGTAGTTTAATGTGAGTTCTTGATCATGTAGGTACTTTTCTTGAGGAATAATCCTTAATATTATTTTTGCACCTCTTTTTTTTTTCCATGATTATTCTCTGAATTTTACTCTGATTCTTAAGTAGGTTTGGTACCTCTTATAAAGACAGTTTTGGGGTGAAATTGGTATTTTTCTGAAGCTAAACAGATCCTGTGAGTAGTTTCCCTGAGTAAGTCTAACAGCCTGTTGTCTTTCACTAGTGCCAGCTTTCACTAAAGAAACAGCAGGGCCACCCAATTACATACATAAAGTGTCCAATTTTCTTCTTGTTTACAAGAGTTTTTTATTGAATTTTACAGAATTCTACATTCCACATGGAAAAATCATGTTGTTTATTGTCGCAGGTACTATGCGCGCATACTAATTTTCCTACTAATTTTGGTATTGGTGTCATACAGATTCAGATTTGGTTCTAGGAAGCACATTATAACACATTCACTATCTGCAATTTAAAAAACAATGAACCATAGTGCCTTTTCTAAGAACTTAAGAAATACTAGTAATCTTTACACCCAATCACCCATGATCTACAGACAACAACTCTTATCTCTGGAAGAAAAATCTCTTTCTCCTCAAGGATGAGGATAAACCTGAGTCATCTGGTCTAGTTGGAGCCAAAGTTAAGAAGAGATACTGAAAAGATTATCAGCCTATAATTAGGGATTTATAATTACCTAATTAAAAGCCAAATCTCCCCAGGCCCAGCCCAAGAATTTCCATTCAAACAAGGACCAGCTCTGAGTAACGTGCACTAATTGGAGGGTCCAGCTGATGAGGGCTCTAATCTGGAGAGCAGTCTGGTTTCTTCCGGTCATTCTTAATACGCTTCAACCGAGAGGGAGGCTACAGTGACCATTGCTTACAGTGTCGTGGCAGCTTTAAGGGTGACACAATTCTTGTCTTACCATACTCTTCTTGGAAGTCTCCATCACCTGATACTGTACCTGATAATTTGGAGAGGTTATATTTGAGATGGAGTAGAAAAGAGATCCTCAGATCACCTGAAGCTTGCAGGGTGTGAATTCCAGCAGTGTTGAGTGGATTATGGCAACCAAGTCTAGGTTTAGGACTGTTGGGAAAGCCATCTGTTGTTTGTATTTTGAAACTGAATGCATAAAATATAAGGGGAATCAATCATCTGCCAAAACCATTGACATTCTAGCTAAGAGTGAACAGCTTCCTCAGCAAAAATTAGGCTTTTTGTTGGGAGGAAAATCCAGCTATTGATTTATGTGGCAAAATGTCAACTGATTAATCCTATCAGAGAACTTTAATTAGATACACGTTCATTTGCTATCCTTGTCCCTGGGCTACTACTGTGTACAGTATTGGTCAGCATTTGGACTTGCTGGTGTCAGCACTGCACAGTCAGTTTGCAACATGAAGTGTCACCACTTGCAGAAATACTGCAATTGAGTTAAAAAGCTATTTAAGCTGAAATAAATTGATTCCTACTAAAATTTTAAATTAAAAAAAAAAAAAAAAAAACCCAAGTAATTATAGTTGTACTTTGTGGTCCTTAAAAGTAATTTATTACACAAAACAACAAGTAAAGGCCAGATGGTGCGACACAGATATTTTAAGGCCTGTATCAGAAAATCCAATCGTTCTCAATGGAAGCTCTCTGCATGAAATTTAGATTTGATGGAGTGATAGGTAGGGCGCTGAAATATAGCCATACAGTTTGAGACAGAGTTTCAAATTTGTAAACTCCCTTCTTTCAAATTGCAACTGCTTCAGCACCAAAAACCAAATGGTTGTCAAATGATAGAGATTATGTCAGACAAGATCTATATAGAAAAAAAGGATTTTATTTTAAAAAATATATCTTTTGCATCTCTGCTCACCAGAATGGTTTAACAGATTGCATATAGGAATTTGATTAGATTTTCAAGTGTTTCTGAAGTAATTCAAATATTGTCGTCTAGGTCTGATCACCTCATTGCCTCACTCTACTTTTATATGTCCCAACTACTTGTTCTCTTCTTTCACTTTTACAAATAAATTTGAATAGTGTCTTTCCCATTCAAACAATGACGAAGAATGAGTTTGCAAATATCATGATCGCATCAGATGTAACTTAAAGGATATTATTTGCTGAAATCCTGATCATAGAAGTATTTCTTTCTACAAAGTTTTGATCAAGAGGTTAATATTCACATCAGTTACTATGAAGGTTTATATTCTGACAGTGTTTGGTGGCTCTCTCAGTTCTATGAGAATGTCCTAGGTGGACTGCTCAGCAAGCACACCACCGGTGTGAGTTTGCCCTACTTTGTATCAGAGGTAGGAAAGCAGTTCCTTCTCAATGGATGGCAAGCCTTTTCTGATCCTCTTGAGCTTGCCAGAAAAAAACAACCTAAAATACTGAATGATCATGTTGTCAGTAAATGGAGAGGTGAAGCCTGAGGCATAAATGTGAACAAGTCGCTTCAAAGGAAGGGAAAAAAAAAATTAGACTTTTGCTTTGAAAGGTGAGCACTGAAAATCCTGGGTAATATTTGATTCTTGGAGGTGATGCAAAACTATTAGTAGATAGACAAATAGACTTGCTTTAGACTGATCTGCATTTATCAAATAGTTATCTTCTAGATAAGTCAAATGCTCCCAGGTCTGATCCTCAATTTATTTATATTGGATATGTGCCAGGTAATTTCTCCAGTCTTTTCCTGAAATGCTTCAATCAGTTTTTTCCCAGATGAAAGACAGCTACGAATGATGAAACTGTGAACAGCAAAGCATGTTCCAGCCAGATAACATGAATATTAATTTTGCCAGGTTTAGCATCCTCTGCTTAGCAAAATCCTCCTGGGTAGGTCTTGTCCTCTCAAGTGTCTCACAGTGCTTTCTTAGCTTAAGCATCACATATGCTCAAAAATGCTATAACAAAATAATTCTGGCAAAATCTCACATTATTTCACGCTCTCACCTGAAATTACTAGGACTTAAGTCACCTGAAATCCAGAGAAAATCCATAGGACCATAGAATGGTTTGGGTTGGAAAGGACCTTAAAAACCATCTCATTCCAACCTGGTTGCCGTGGACCAGGTTGCTCAGATTTGGCCTTGAGCACTTCCAGGGATAGAGCATTCAGAACTTCTCCAGGCAACCTGTTCTAGTGCCTCATCACCCTCACAGCCAAGAATTTCTTCCTTATATCTGTTCTAAACCTCTTTTGGTTTAAAACCATCAAAAGAGCTAACATGAGACTTCCCATATCAAATGAAGTTTAATCAAATGATAAAGTAAAGCAGAGTCTAAAAGACAATGTCTAACAACTTTATCAATTAGAGATACCACTGAAGTCTTACTGTATATTAAGATGGTTTGAGGAAGTAGGGCTGAAGAACATTTTTCTCAGGACATTGTTCTCTCTGAAAGCAAACAGCAAGAAGAATGCATTTTGTAATATTGACCATAAGACTCAAATAAATTATGGGAATTTTTCAGATGTAGTGTGGTGGGTTCACCTTGGTGCTGCCAGATGCCCACCAAGATGCTCCATCACTCCCCTACACAACAGGACAGAAGGAGAAAAGACAATGGAAAAGCTCCTGGGTCAAGAGAAAGACAAGCAGATAATTTACCAATTACCACCACAGGAAAATCAAACTCAAATTAGAGAAATTAATTTATTTTCACTTAATAACAGAGTAGGATAGTAAGAAGCAGAAACAAAACTGAAAAACCACCTTCTTCCCACCCCTCCATTCTTCTTGCACTTAATTTCCCTCCTACTCTTCTGGCCTCTCCTCCAGAGTGGTGCAGGAGATGGGGAAAGGGTCCATATTGCTTCATGTCTGCTGCTTCTTCATCCTCACTCTCTTGATGACTTTCTCCATCCAGCATAGGTCCTCCACAGGGCGCAGTCCTTCAGGAACAAGCGGCTCCAGCATGGGTCCCTCATGGCCCGCAGGTCCTGCTGGCAAACCTGCTCTGGTGTGAGCTCTGTGGGCTGCACTCTACACACCTGCTCTGGGATGGACCCCCTTGGGCTGCAGGGGCACCACCTGCTTCCCCATAGTGTTCTCCAAGGGATGAAGGGGAATCTGCATCAGCACATGGAGCACCTCCTCACCTTCCTTTTGCACCTTCTTGGTTCTACTCCTCCTCGGTTCCTGCAGGCCTGTCTCTTGCACGTTTTCCCACTCCTTTCATAACTGCTCTCTGGGTTTTCTATCACTTTCTTAGATGAGTTAGCACTTGGGTGCTGCCAAAATCACTGATGGATGCAGCTTTTGCCAGTGGCTGGTCCAGCTTGGATCTGGCTGGAACTGGCTCTGTATGACATGCGGGATCTTAGGGTCCCTGTGGTCGGGAGAAGACACACTTACTGCCACCTCCTCACTACCAAACCTTTAGTACATAACCCCCGTACAAAGAGTATAGGTTGATATGTATGAAAAGCAAAATTAACCGGCTGGTTAACCAGCATCAGATATTCACAAAAAGCCTGACAAATTTAAAAGAGTTTTAGTATTTTCACAGCTTCTTCAAAATTTCCAGTTTTCAATGGGAAAAAGGTTTTGTTGTTGTTGCTGTTTTGTAAATGTTTCTAGTATATATAATTGTTTTTAAAAACACCATTAGCATATAAATTGACTAGTCTACAAATGAACTATGAAGATCTTTTGATTCATAATTTTCTTCTTGATTCTTAAGAATGGTTCTCAGGTAACAGAGACTAGAATTCAGTTAGAGATTATTTCTTTTCCCACTAAATTATTTTATTTTATTTTATTTTATTTTATTTTATTTTATTTTATTTTATTTTATTTTATTTTAATAATTCAGTTCTTCTTCATAATTTAAACATTCTGGTTTGTTTCTCCATTATGTATTGCTTGTTTTGGTTTAGTTAATTTCCTTTTAGTTTAATAATAATGAATTTTTTAGTGATCTCTCATTTCTATTTGCCTTTCCGGTTCAGGTAGTTCTAGTAACTGACAATGGTAAGATGCATGCAGTGTATCAATTGTAAGTAATTCCAAAATCTCTAACTTATAAGTTGTATAAATACTCCAAAAAATACTCCATTTTGCAAGCATTCAAGTAGAAAAATAATAGGCTAAATCAGTATGAAAATACAGATTTCGTTTGAATTACTGATTGATCTTACTGGATTTGTAATGTAATGTTAATAAAAGCACAGTGTATCCAGAAACAGATCTTTTGAACTAAACTTCTATGAAAACTTTACTTCAAAACATTGCATCACAAAAATTCTGACAATGGGGAAAAGGGCAGAACCTTCGTGCATAAAAGTATCTGTTGTCATGTTCATAGTAGTGACTGATAATTAAATTGCAACAGATGGGAGGAATGTAAGTCAGTTTGTGGCAGAAGGCAGACATGCTAGCTAATGAGAAATCACAAAATTGTACTGCAAACAAATGCAAACTGAGGTGGGTAAGAGAGCTGCGTCTGTTACCCAAACTGTATTTCAGTTAAAGCTATGAATATTTTAACAGCAGAATTAGCAGTACCCTGCAGTTATTCAGGCAAAATGGTATGAATAACTATTATGCACCTTCCAACATTTCTCAAAGGGACTAAAGGAATCTGCAAATGAAAAGTGATTTTAAAAAAATACAAATTATACTTTGCCCAAGTGGGAACTCTCAAAGGAGTGTGATAACAGGTCTGCAAGACTGATTGAAAAATAACTATATCTAAATAAACTTTATAATGTTTTTCCAGAATGTTAACTGGTGAATGGTCACTCATATTTGAACACTAAAAAGTAATGGCTATTCTGTGGAAACAGTGAGCCTATTTCTTGAAATGATAATTAAACTATATGTATTTAAACAATTGTAGACAACTCTATAATTCACAAATAGCCTTATAATTTAAATAAGAAAGAAGTGTGGATTTATTTCTGTATCTACATAGAGGTGATACTGGAGCAGTTCAAGAGGATGTTATCAAGAAAAACTCCTTGACAATGAGATATATTTGATCATTCCCTGATTATCTGGCAAATGCCCTATTTCATTTGTGAAATAGTATAGGGAAGAAGTCTGCAAATGAAAGTTAAAGCACTTGGAAGTCAGAGCCATCTCCAGCTCAAGACAGGGACACATCATCCTTCAGCCTGATTTATTGTAGGAACTAATGCTACATTTGCCTCCTGCCAGAAGAAATATATTTGCTCAAGAAAAATACTTGATGCCCCACACAAAATAATGGCTCTGATCAGACTGTTTGACATTCAGAAATGCCAGAGGTAGTCATCAGGCATCTTCTCGTTGGGATTGCCTGGCCTACTGAAAGCCCAGAATACAGTCACCCTGAGATCACTGCCCACCCTGCTGCACCTCAGTAGTCAAGCTTGGTGGCATCAAATGCACAATAGATCCTGCAAGTGCCCAAAAAAGTGAGCTTCTCACGTCTGTGCCATATGTCCTGTGTACACTCTGTCTGAAGCTCTCTCCAGATGAGGTCCCTCATCACCTTAGAAATTCACAGCTCTTTTCACATCCCACTTTTTAATTAGTTTGCTCCAGATCTACACTTCAGCAGTAAAGAAGGATCCATGTCTTTTTACAAGTGTGAAGCCCCCTGGGTAATTTTTCTATTTTATTGGAAGACCTGAATAAAAGAAAAATATCTACATAGAGAATGATGGTAGGATCACTCTTAGCTCCAATCTGGAGTCTGGAATATATTTAATTGACAGTCCTTAATTTTTTCTGTTTTCTATATGTGTTGATGGGATGTTAATTGAAGTGTCTTATATGAACTCTTTTGAATTTCTACAATGACACAATTTCCACAATCGTATGGTCCTGCATGATTCTAACAAAATAAAAAAAGGGTTAGGAAAGTCAGTTTTCCCAAGTGAAAAACACTGTGATTTTGATAAGTGATATACATTTTAAATTGGAAATTTCAAAAGAGAACAAATACCAAGACAGCTGTATTTTGGCATTGAGGTTGTTCAAATAGAGGACAATAATACAGAACAAATGACAGTAGAAAATATTTTGATTCTGCAGCTCCTATTTCCTAAAGAAACTTGTTATTAAAATATCTAAACTTTAGTATTACTCATAGACTAAAAACATACATATTTTAAAGATAACATATTATTCAATTGCTTTATCAGACATATTCATCAGCTATATGGATGAGAAATGTCTTTTTCCATATGAGTTTTTCTCTTGGCAAAGAGTTATCTATGAATTCGCCAATGTAAATTTAACTTCAGGGTTCTAAGAAAATTAGTAATAACTAGGAAAATTCTAAACTAGTTAGGTTAACAAAGGTCTCCTATGCCTAGCTCTAGTACAACATGAAGTAACAGTTGACTTTATATTTATGAGACAAGCTGTAGACAAAGGGACCATTGCTTACCAGTACCATGAAGAAAAATATAGAAGCATTTGATTATAAACTTCAATGAGATGTTTAAAATATGAGTTGAGTGGAGGCAGAAGCCTACATGAATCATCTGGTGTGGCTGACTGCCCCCACTCCATTATATTTAAGCAGCTTTACTGTGCCTTTGAGATGGTAAAATACCAGGAATGTATATAAATTCCAGACTTAGACTCATGTCTCTCAAAATCTCTGGAACTATTGACTCATTATCAAAGCCATTATCTTTCAGGCCTGTTTTCACAGAGGTTTTTTTTTAATACATAACTGGTTTAACATTACGAGATTTAAAGGCAGCATTGTTCAAGCAGCTGACCAAAGTTCTACTGATCAGCTTTACAGCTTTCCGCATTAGTGGGGGCTGTTGTCTGATCTGTGTGGGGAAGGTGGCCAGCAGCACTTGTGTATGGCACAGAGAGTCCCATCACGCTGCCTGAGTCCAGCCCTGGGAACGTCTGCCCCTCCCAAAGTGCAAGAGAGTTTATTTTATACAAGGCAATGAAGAATGTGAAACAGAGAGTCAGCATCTGAAAGTCCTTCATTTGCTAAAGCCTTATAAATAAGAGCACATAACATTACACACAGTCCTCCTTCAAATGAGTTTAAAACTTTTTTTTTTTTTCAGACTTGAATTTTTCCAATTAGTCTTTTTGAAGGTTTTTTTTATGTTAGCATTTAAATCACATAAGAAACAGGAGATGTTGCATTTATTAAAATAACAGAACAGAACAGCTAATGATTTCTTCTTAATACTTCACCCAAAGAGTATTAATATATACAACATTTTGAATGTTTTATAAAGACCAAATGGTTAGTTTTAAAGAATCTTTTAAAAATAGCTAAAGAGCTAAGGAATCTGTCTAGACTTTGTCTGGTCTCCATCTCAAGTGTGTGCCTTGGCCTTGCTGAAAGTCAATTTTCTTCCCTCCTACCCTTGGTTTCTTGGTTTCCATGCAAAGAAAACACAGGTGTGCTCTCCAGGAAGTGCCATCAAGACCCAAGCATCATGTGGATGAACTGAGGACAAGGATGAAGAGCTAAGGGTGCAACATAAATTCTGGATGCAAAGACACATGACTTGGTAAGGGGGACTTCACTTAGTTGGGAGGTTGATTTTTTTTTGTGTAAAGACTTGTAGTTATTACATTCCCTCAGAAATGTGTCTCTGCCCTTCTTGTGCTGGGTTGTTTCTCTACTTTTTTTAGTTGCAACTTTCTTTAGTTGTACACTGGTGGAAAGAGTTCATTATAAAGAACTGGGCTTTATGCCTTTATGTAGTAATAGGAATGCAATAAAGCAGATGAGAGCAAGCCCTCTAAATCATAGAGCATGTTCTTCGTTCCAGGAAAATAAGTGAAGAAAAGGAGCTACACCAGTTTTTATATCTTTCTGGGGATACTCTGGGAAATCAGTTCATAGCATACTCACCAGCTTTGACCAAGCAAGCAGTACGGACAATTGGAGGGTGTCAAAACCCAGGGAGTGCGTTGCCTTCCAGGTCAGGGAAATTTCAGGTGAAGGAGGTCAGCATCTAAGTTCCCAATACAATTACAGGCCTCATGACCCTTGTGTACATTCAATGAATCCAGTAGGCCTCCATTTGAGATGAAAGAAGACTAGGAACTGGTAAGATTCTAGATCTAGTTATAATTACACATTTTTTTTGCATGCCAGCTCACATTTTTTTCCAAGAGATACAAATGAAATATATGTCTTCATTCTCCCAGGTGGCTCTGTTGGGAAAAGAGTTCTCAGATTTACTCAGGCAGGATAATTTTGACTACTCTGTCAAAAAAAAAAAAGTTTTTTTTCAGGTCAGCCTTGTATTTCTTTGTGAAGAATAAAAGGCTTGACAAAAGACATGAGAAAGAAATGGGGACAAATTTCTTTTGAAGTACAAAAGCCGTTGTGTTTTGAAAGTCATGTTTGAGGCAGTTATTGTGGCTCCTTGTGTATCTCCACAAATGAAGCCAGAATGCAGAGGAGTCAGCATTACAAACTGTAGATGAAAATTAAAGGAATCTGCTGTACTTAAAGAAATGACACATAATTTTTTTTTTTTTTTAATTACAGAATCAGATCAGAAGTTTTTAAAACACTGCAACAATTCAATCCAATTTGAAGGCAATGTGTTGCTATAAAAATTAAGCATGTTCACAGCTATGCTAATGCTATTTTAAAATTAAGAACCTGGGCCCAGTTTGCTGGCAAACAATATTCTGTGTAGCAGGTAACGCTTTAACAGTTTGTTATCTGCCTCGGAGCCTTGACAGCAACACTGTTCAACACCACTTTGAAGTAACAATACATGCAGTGAGCAAAGTCAGCACATTAACCATTCAGGCATCTGTTTTGTTCAAATTCTGTATCTTGCAATTATATTTTACTTTTTATGAGCTTTTTATCTCAACTACTATATTTTTCAAATGTGTAATTTTCCTCTATTTTCAAGTACTCTTTTTTTCATTGTGGTTCTTCCATTTTAATGAATTTCCCCTGCATACTTGGTTTTCTGCATTGTTTGCCTTCCTTCTCCCTGTTTTCCTGCTGTGAAATATTTTACATTTCTCTGCATTTCATTCCTTTGGATGGTGAGCTTGCAACAAATGTAAACTCCAAGTGCTTTCTGAGGATATCCTCCCTACTGATGTGGTAGAAACCAGCAGTGCTTTGGAGGGGCTGCTTTCAGTACAGTGCAGTACTAAAGAAAGACCTTTCCCCTTGAAGGATATAAATTTACTTTAACAGTGGGAAGTGAAAAGTTAAGCAAGACCTCTTTTTTTGGTGAGGGAGGGAAAAGTAAAGGCAAAGTGAGCCCACTGGTAGCATCCTGAGAAGAAAGCACACAGAAAGCCAGCACATCAAAATCTTCCCAGCTGAGGGAAGCAGCTGCTTCGGTAAAACACTTGTAAGGGCGTCAGTGCACGAGACAGAATTCCCTCAGTGTTGACCCAAAGTAGGAAATAAATTCCCACAGGAACTAAGAGTTACAACAAACCTCACCACCTCCTGCTGGAAAAGCAATCTGCACATCTCTGACCTCACCTTGAGTAACATAAGCACGTACATGGTATTCTGTGTACTCCATTGGTTGTTGCACATGATTACTGCCTGGGAAGGAGAGGAATAAGCAAATACATAATGGATGTTAGTCATGACTTGGTGCATGCAATGGTGAGGCTGACTGCTGAATGTACAGCAGAGAAGGGGCTGTGGGTGCTTCACTTTTACAGGCTTAATCGCAATAAACGTTTCCCATAAAATAAGAAATGGCCTGTCCAAATTCTATATTAGCTTACAGCACTTTGACATGAAGGTAGTTCCTTTGATGTCAGAAGAATTTTTATGATTTTGACCAAAATGAGAATCAGCCTCTGGTTCTTGTAAACACAAAAATAGAATAATGATGCTGTTTATTAATTTATTTTTAGTAAATGCCATTATCCTGAGGGTTAAACTGAATTAATTCCGTAAAGAAAGAGCTGCCATAAGGAGTAATTTAATGCCTTTGTGAAACTGGTAGCCAAAAAAGCAGCTGTTGCAATGGCTAGGATGTACATTTTGGGTTTTGACAAAGGTTGGAATCTAAGTTCTCTTTGTTGTTGATATATGTGTATGGATGTGCCCTCATGAGAGTGAAGAGAGGAAGAAATCTGAGCAGCAAAGCAATACCACAGAACATTGAGAAAATGAAAGTCAAAATTCCAGCCAGGCATTGCAGCATGATACCCCCCCACCCCCCAAAAAAAGCACTTTGAGGGAGATTTGGAAATGTGAATAAAGAAAACTCTTAACTCTATCCTCCATCTCTCTCTCGAATCCTCCCTGAAATAACACAAATATTAGCTAACTGCCCTAAACAAAAATCAGCTGCAATGGTATAAATGTGGTCTGTGTGATGGTTACTGCATTAACCGTATCAAAATCAGACAGGAGAATAAGAATCCATTTAAAACTCCTTTCTGAACACTAAGTTATTCACATTCTTGTTCTGCCTGGAAACATTTGCAAGAGAATATTTCAGACAGGAACAGCCCGATTCTATTAATAAAATTGCTGGCAAGATATGAAAAGCCCAAAGATTACGTGACTGCTCTGGTTAAAGGAGCTAAACAAACACTAGTTTAAGTAATTGCTTTGTATATAGAAAAACTCTCTTGAAAGAACAAGGATTAGGCCATTAAAAAATTAAATAAGCTATGCTTAAATGAATGCTTGTAAGGTCTATAGCACTGCAAATAAAGACACACTATATGGGTCTATAGTTCCTGTAGAAATGCATGTTAAATACACATTGCCCTAAAACTCACAGATCATTCAAACACAGTTAAACTCAGGAAATTGAGGCTATAGATTTTGAAGTTAATCTTTTGGTGGACATGTCCATAAGTGCACAGTTCCCCATATGACTGATATTCTTACGAGCTCTCTTCTGGCACTGCTGGTAGTGTTAAAGTTCCTGCATGGTTTCCATTATAGACTCCTTTTCATCCAAGCACTATTTTCAATTCTACCATCAAAATTCACTCCAGAGTCGCAATCAGACAAGAACTAGTAATTCATTCTAATGTCTGTGTTCCCAAAATTGTCTTTTATTTTTAGAAAGAAATAGAATAGCTTTCTGAACTGGGTGTTTTCCCCAACAGTAATAATGAAATCTACCCCCAAGCTCAAGGTGTATACCTCAGTCTCACTTTAGCCCCACTTGGATCAAGTCTGACAAGCTATTATCCAAGACAGAGATTTCCAATGTAGGTGCTTTCAATGAAGTGGATAGGTTTACTGATGCAGAAAAATTTATGTTTTCAGGGTTAGACTGTAGACTCAAGGACTCAAGACATTTGGATTGTCCTGCCTTTTAATAATAAAATAAAAATAAAAATAAAAATAAAAATAAAAATAAAAATAAAAATAAAAATAAAAATAAAAATAAAAATAAAAAATAAATTTAAAAAAAAGCTATCCCCACTTATCTGAGGACAAAATTTCCTGAAAATCAAACAATAAAAAAAATTCCAAATTTAATTTTTTCAACTTTTCCATCACCATCTGTCACCTGTCACCTTTTGTTTGCTTAGTTTTATTTGGTTTTATTTGGTTTTGTTGGGGTGGGGGGGGGGTTGGCTGGTTTGAAGGGGGGAGGGATTGTGGGGAGGATTGGTTTGGGGTTTTTGCTTGTTTTTGGAGGTTTTGGGGAGGGGTTTTTTTTTGTTGGTTGGTTGGTTTGGGTGTGGTTTTTTTTTGTTTGGTTTTTTTTTGGTGGTGGTGGTGGTGGTTTTTTTGTTGTTGTTGTTGTTGTTATTTTTCTACTCAAAGGAAAAATTTTCCCAGCTACTCTGTCATGTGAAGAGGAGAGAATGTGTTGGTGGGAGACCAGAGGCCTGAAACAATTTTAGAGGAGCTTTTTTTTCTTTTTTATTAAGAAAATGAAATGTAATTAAACAAAGCCACTGCTCATTCAGATCCTGCCTTTGACAGTGAATAATCATGTGTTTTCATCACCACACTCACGCAAGTTTCAAGCAGACAATTGAAAAGCACCAAGAAGAATAAGACAGAGCTCTCTGCATTTCAGGGCTCATACCTCTTTTCCCTCCGGTCCAGTCTAGGAAGGACAAAATTGAATTTTTGAAGGAAAATGTTCTTTACATGTTATGCAAATGAAAATGTATTGACGGCTTGCTTGGGTGTTGTCACAGGTTTGTATCAGATTATTTTTTCACATCTCATCACAATAACTAATGTTTCTAACCTCATTTAATTTGGCTGCCTTGTTTGCCAGCCTGAACAGGGTATGCTGTTGGGCACAGAGGCACTCAATTATGGCTTTAGGCTCCATATGCTTCCTCTCCAGTCACAAGAGAGCAATAAACACCTCAGCAAGGCAGTTCAAAGCATCAGAGCTAAAGTAGACCTTTTAGTCAGCGGGGTCTCTCTGTAGACCTACAGCTTCCTGGGATGAGTCTCTGCTGACTACAGGAAGAGTTTGAACACTTAGCCCGTATCCAGGCACACAGATATACATCTATAAGTATCTTGGTGAATCTCCTGCTGAATGAGTGAGGTGAAGTAGCATACCTCTCTTAGATCCCCCCCTAAACTTGCAGTGTATTGACTGACATAAGGAAAGATTTTTCTGTTTAAGGAAAAAACGCACTTACATTCTGTCAATTCTGTAATCTGCTGTTTTATTGTAATTCTTTGTTACATAAAGGTTATGGATTTAAGGCTCAAAGAAATCTTGCAAAGAAAAAAATTAAGAAGTGGGGAGAAATCAGTGCATGAGCTCATTTCCTCTTTATTGTGAACCTGGCTCAGGGGCAAAGATGCCTTTGTTCATCAATACAGAGTATAATGCAGTGAAAACTTTCACGTGACACATGAAGGAAGAGCTTTTTTTCTGTTGAAGGCAGTGATGCAACTCATCATCAGATACTTGGTGTTCAAACGAGACTGGAAGATGATTGGAAGTCCTCAGGGCTTGTGTGCAGATCCATGGAGTGAAGCCTTTCTGCCATGTATTTCAACACGGATAGCCTCCATCCCAGATGCCATATAACCAATATTGGGGCAACCTGGGATTTGAAATATTGAGGCTTGCTGAGAACTACAGTATGTTAGAATGAGCACAGCATGGTACAGACATGGCTATATGATTTATACAGAGGATATTAACTCAAAAGGAGCATTCCATTAATGCAGCTACTTGGCTTCCCAACAGGAGCTTGCCCTCAGATTAATAAATAGGTATAATCTGTACGTGTCACTGGTCTCACAGGACAGTCTTCCTGTGCAAACTACAAGATAAACTGCTGTGGATAAAGAAAATTTAGCAAGGTTATTAAATGTGCTCAAAAGATTTTTTTCCTACCTATAATTCTTTGAAATATAAAATTACAGCATGCTTGATGTACAAAGAACATTAAAGAGAATTTTTAATATTCTTCACGAACTTTCCAAACTTATCCACAATCCTTCAGATCTGAGATAAAAGACAGTCTGTACCTGCTGGCTCTACAAATAAATGATCTTCCATGTTGTAAACTCAGATTGTTTTGAGGCATTCTACCTTTAGACAGGAAATATTAAGCCTCATACTTAATGAAATTGGCCTCATTTTCAGTGTCAGATCCTCAGCTAGTATCAGCTGATGCTGGATTCATTAGTTTCTTTGAATGGCTTAAATTTACACCAGCTGAGGATCTGGCTTCTATTCTTGAAAATCCAAGCCAACACAAAAGGACTTTTCCTCCCTGCTTCTTATAGGTCTTTCCAGTATTACAGCTACTAATCCCAGATGTAGCTTGTGCTGCTGACAGATGTCCTCAATAATTATATTGTTGGGTCTTCTGCTTACTACGTTTAGCATGATACTGACATATGGCAATGCTGCGACGATACCGGGGCATCCAGCCAATGTTGTCATTTCCTATTTACAAAGTAATATGTTTGGGAACCAACACGAATTCAAATAGGAAGCAGCTTTCTGATGAGGACCCTGCAGTCAGTGCTGGTTAGTGGGAGGCATAATATGTAAATGGAGAGATTAAGTGCTTTATTTTAATTAATCAATTACTTAATTAAAGGGGCAGGGCTGACAGCTGCATGATCACAGTTGGATCTTTGGAGGTCGAAACATTTTCTTTCTCTTTTCAGGTTTTCAACCTTCATGTCACCTTTCATTTCGTTCACCCTTTTTCCCACCCTAACATCCTGCTGCTCCTTTTTCCACAGTAACAACAAAATCAGTCTCGTCTTCACCATCCTTGCTGCCCAGATGTATGGCCTGGTTGGCATAATTTCTCTTCTAGACTACATGACGTCCCTTCTTTCCCTATTTTCCACATAATTTCATATATAGCTGTAGTTGTTTTCTGCCTGTCTTGCCACTGTTGGGATGGCTTTCCTGCTCTTTCATTTCTCTATTCTGCAGTGCCATGATTTTCCACAGGGATAATTTAGCTGTAACATTTTTTGTTTGATGCTCAATGATTTTGTGCTTCTTTTGAATTCCATTCCATAATGGACTCTCTACAGTTCCTCTCTCTTTTGATATTACTGGTTAGAAAACAATTGGACCTGGAAGCTAGTTTCAGTTTACAGGACGTGTGAGTGCTCAACTCAGGCGTCCCACCAATCTCTTATTTACAGATTATACAAAGTTCTGTTCAACTAAATTTAGGTCGAAGCAAACAAGAGGAGATTTTTACCTGTTAGAAGAGTTTAATGCCTTTTTCAGCCAGCACTTTACCTCCCAAAAAATCATACTTGATTTTTATCAAGTATGATACTTGATAAAAAATACTCTTTTATTTGTTTTGAGAACTAGGCTCTCAACACTTGTGTCCTCGTTTAGGGCAAATTTGGGAGAAAACCCCTGAATGTGTCCCTCCAGGACAAAAGTGCATACAAGAATAAAGTATGAATAATATGAAACAATAAAACCTCTCATTTTGGTGACAGATGGCAAATTGAGAAAGTCCTTGCCATGGGTGTAGCTTGGCTCTCTCTCAGTGCCTCTCCTCAGTCCCAGTCCCTCTGGCACTGCTGGAAAATGCCGAGGTCCCGGCCCCGGTGGGCCGCAGGTGCAGCCCCCAGAGCTCCCCTGGGTTTTCAGTCCGGAGCAGGTTTAAACAGTTCCAAGAAAAAGGAAAAAAAAACAGTCCAGGGAACTTCTCTGCCCAAGCTAGCTAAAACTAACTAAAAGCAAAAATGTCTCTGTCCTGCAGTCTCTCCAAGCCTCCGCCGAACACCACGTCTGGAGAAGAATGTGGAGGAGTCAGGCAGTTTTCTCAAAACAAACTCCGCGCTTCTCCTTGCTCTTAGAACCAGTCTTAAAGGCACAGAACTCAATATACAGCACAAACAGAACAGACAATTGGGGATACAAGCATCATAAAGTCACCCTGAGACAACTTGTTTAGAGGGTGATCAGTATTTCTTTCCTAGGTCTTGTTTTTCCCACCTCAGTGTTCTAATCCAGTATTCCCCCAAATCCTTTGTCAGCCTGAACATCCCAAGGGCACTGATTTTGATGCATGTAATTTACAGGAGGTTTGCTGCAGATTTGGCCACCTGCTTGCAAGGTGTTTAATTTCATATTGTCTAAAAAAATGTTACAGGCTTCTGGTTGTGAAACTCAGCTCAGACCATATTTCTAGAACAAAATGTCCAAAGGCAAAGACTCAAGTAGGATGGGTCTTAGAGAAGGACCTCTTGCAATCAGATATTTTTCCCCATTGCAGCAGGTTTTTGACTCACAACTACTGACAGTGTAGACACTTTTTGGAACAGAATATTCTTACCTGGTATCACATATGCTGTTTTATCTCCAGCTCAGGTTTAAAGACAGACATGACACAGAAAGCTTTCTGGGCCTCAGGTCTTGTCTTGAGAGAACAACACAGAACTTCCCACCAGCCCTTTATAAGGATGGTGATGCTCAAGTGGAGACAAGGGCACGGTTTGAGTCAGAGATTCTGCAGCCTACAAGCCACTTGCAATCTGGTTTTTATATGCAAAGAGACAGATTAATTCAACCACTTTTGACAGAATAAATTAACTATGAAAGCTGTACCAATACAGATCTTTTTCAGTTGTGCTGGTCCCAGCATGAGTAGCTGGGCACTCAGGGCCTGACGCTGGCAGCCAATTATGAGGTCGAGCAGCCTGTCTTGCTGAGCTATTAGCTAAGTTCCCTGGTTTTAGTCCAGAAAATCCTACATACCAGACTCCAGCTGGTTCTCTTGAATCCTATCTCATTCCAACATCAAATCTGCTGCAAGAACAGCATACCTAGATCAAAGAGTCTGAGTTTAATACATTTATTTTTCAGGTCAGTCAACCACACCAGTTGAAACTAGACCATTAGAAGTCTGTTAGTCCACCCTGGAGAGCACAAGTAGCCTAGATCCTTTGGTGACAACCACAGAGCAGGAGACTATTGCCCTTGTGCTGTCCAGATTTGTCTCCAGACAGATCAGACAAGCCTAGGTGTATTACTGGGGCTGTGGCTGGTTGGTGCTTTTGTGGTTTGCAAGAGAGAGAACACCTAAATCAAGAGACAAACTTATAGACCTGAAAATGTGAAAAGAGACGCTTTCTCTTTGTCATATCCACAGAGTCAAAAATGCAGTGAGTAAGGATTTGGGACAAGGAGAGATGAACCAGAACGAACTGCCAAATCAGAGGGACAAGTGTTGCTCACAGAACTGGGGGCATGTAGAGAGCAAATCAAGAGGTGTTAATGAAATACGGCTCATTTCAGCAGAGACTCACCACTGTCAGTCTGCTGAATCACCAGTCCTCCCAAATATTAACAGCTCTCTCCTGGAGTTCATAGGCTTGTGAGGAATCATACCCCTGAAATATCATGTGCCTCAGAGTGTGTGTTCAGGCTGAGAACACAGCTGAAAATGGCACTACAACCCTATTTTTCACAATGCATCAACTTTGGAATCAAAACTGTCACAGTGCCCTTCTCGGAGCAGCAGCTCCTTCCACCCAAGCTGATTCAGACACTGCAATCAGTCGGGGAACACTCCTCTGGATTTTGGGAACCAGAGGAGCGGCTAAGGGGGTTTTCACCTTATCATGGGAGAGACCTCACCAAAGACAGAGGAAGGAGTCGGACTCAGTTGGAGGGCGAAGTCCAAGGTGTTTATTCAGTCCCACCTGGGAACATCTGAACCTCAGGGAATCTCTCCAGTCAAGCTGCCCGGGGCGGTGAGCTCCAGGATTAAATACAGAGGAGACAAACCAACATACAATGAGGGAAAAGGTGGGAGTGGAACAGGGTTGGAGGGATATTCAAAGAAACCAATAAGAACATAAAGGGAGGAACTTTCTTGGCTCCTGCCCTATCACTCGATGTCCTTACCCAAATTCTCCAGAAGCTGGGAGGAACAATTGAATGACAGACAGGACCCGTAGGAGGGGACTGGGAGGAGTGTGGGAGGACTGACAGGGAAGGGAGGCAGGGACAAACCTCAGGAGAACAGGGGAGTACAGAACAAACCATTATAATGAAAATAAATAACATAAAATACAATATGAAAATAAATAACACAGAGCACAACACAACAAAACAGTCTCCAAAGTTTGGTAGTGACAGTCAGGTGTATCCTTCCCACTCAAGCATGAATTTAGCAGTGTTGGTGATCTTTACCTTATTTGAAATTTTGTACTGTCAGGGATTTCCAGCTCCCTCTATTGAATACCCAGTACTGATTTCAATGTGTAATACCAACATTGCCACAGACACTACTCTTTTACCCCAAAGTCCTTCCAGCCATGGTCTATGAATTAAAGGTTGGTTGAGGATTTAACTGAATCAAAAACTATAATTGAATGAAACATTGATGTGAAAGCCATAGTCCAAGGCATATTCAATGTTAGGCATAAAATCAAGAATATCTCAATGACTACTTTGATGCCAGCTCACTTGTTAAGTTCATGATTATGGAGAACCCACACACGATGAATAAGAAATTTTGTTAGTTTGTTATTCATGAAGATGCATTACAAATTGAACTGTGAAGAATTTTTTGGTTTAGGATCTTCTTTTCTCTTGCTTAAGAGAGGAGACAACTGGTGCTTGGGAGTGGGTTGGGCGTTGGTCAGTGGATGGTGTCATGCATCACTTGCTTTTCTTGGATTTTAGCTCTCTCTCCATCTCATTTTTATTAGGAGTATTGGTGCATTTTACTTTGTATCAATTATTACACTGTTCTTATCTCAACCCATGAATTTTATTTTATTTTTTCCTGATCCTCCTCTCATCCCACTGGGGAAGGGAGGAAGACTGATTGAGTGCCTGCACAGTACTTAGTTGCCGGCTGGGGTTAAACCATGATGCCCTACCTTGTGATCCTTAGCGAGGCACTTCCACCAGATTAATGGCTCCTTCCAGCTTCGTGAAACATATCTCCAGTGGTTCCACATCATCAGGGGAGCCAAAGTAACTATAGCCTTTGAAACAATCAAGTTAATACGAAATGTACAGAGAAAAATCATGCAAATGTGTCTGTCTTTTTATCTTTGTAACATGAGAGGGACAGCAAACATTGAGGGGCTTTTCTTCATCACTCCCACACTCTTTATTCTTATGTCCTCTTTCTCTGTGGATCTAAAGTTCACAGTGTCTTTAAAGTAAAGTTCCTTTTTGACAGAACAAGCACATGGCCTGGTGTGACCTGCCCTCTGTGATGGAGGCAAACTTCCCTCTGCAGGCTGCACGAGGACAAACTGCTTGGGAAGGACTGGAATCCTGTTTGGCAATGATGTAACTCCCTTGACTTCAGTGACAGTAAAGAATTTGGCAACAGCATCGTTTTTATGATGTAGTGGTTAAAATCCCTGTTATTATCTTATGAAGAAATCAGTTTAAAGCACTCTGTTTCTTTGGGCCCTCTGGATTTGATACTTCTAGGGCTTCGTATGTGGGCTGGTTACCATGCAACTGGAGCTTTTGTTTGTTTTGGAAATACTTTTTTTTTTTTTTTTTTTTTTAGTTCTCAGATTGGATGAAATTGCCAAGTGCAATAAAGGAAATCTGACACAATAAACAAAAAATTGTCCCAGCACATATTTTCCTTTTATGAGCCTGAAATAAAGATATAAAGTGGGAAATGTCTGTTGACACTCCTGCCCTAGGATAAACTCCCTACTTTCATGTCCTTTCTGGAAAGCACAAATTAATAGATTTATTGTGCTATTATTGTAACACCTAAAGTATTTTTTCTTTCAAAAACTGTAATTTTCAGAAAAATTCTTGTTTCACTGTCTAACAACACATTGACAGAGAAATATTATTTCTTTCCCTAGTACACAGAGGAAGGAATTAAGGCAATCACTGAAATTTTAACATACCATATGCCTGAAATACATTGGTAGATAACACATCTTGATGACCCCTGTGTAAAGCTCCATTTCAAGAATGTCCTATGATGCAACAGTCAGTAATGTACCACCTCAAATCTAGACAATCTGGAGAAGGTGTGGAAAACACACATGGGAGAGGAGGGTGCTAACAGCAGCTGGCTGATTCTTCCAGATGGAAATAGAAATGTATCTGAAAAATGTTCATCTCTCTTTGTCTCAAATTTTGCCCTCCAATGTTTTCATCTAATTGATGTTTGCTCCTCAGTTAAGCCAGAAAGCAGATCTTTGCTCTCCTGTTTTTTTGTGAGCAACTACAAAATCAAGTGTTTTGCTACCAAGAACCAAACAGCAGAAAGCCCTTCTTAGCTTAAGGGAACTAAAAATTAGACCTCTGCTCTAAGAGGATAAACAGAAGCTTAGAGGTTCATTCACCACTTTTCAAGCAGTTCACATGGTAACCACAGTGTGGGACCAAAAATACAATGAGACAAGGTGTAATATACTTTTCTATTCTGATACTGAGAATTCCTTCTGCATTTCCATTGAAACAGACAAACACACATAAAATTAAATTATGTACAGAGCAGAACCAGTTCTGTTCTCCTCCAACAGTGCTTAAATCACTGGACTATAAAATTATGCTTTCTCTTGCCTGTTCTTTCTTTGGTCTCATGACTCTTACATCCTTTGCTGCAGAGTTGCCCATTTTCAACAGCAAAGGAAAAAAAGAGGAGAGTTGCAGTTTTAAGTATGATATTTAAAATTAAATATACAAAACTATTAATGCTCTGGAACCTATTTTTTTGTTATGCTTCAGTCACAGTGAAATGCATTGTGACTTTTATTTTATTCTGCACTTGGTGCTCTCAGAATGTGTTAAATCTGACTTAAGGGGTAGAACATACCCTTTAAAAAACATACATAAGAAACCTCATACATTAAGAAACTTCTAATATCTAAACAGATTCAGGGCTTTAGATTAGACTGATGTCTTGAATTTAGATGTCTACGCTGTTTCAGAAACATTAGTGGTATTTTGGGGTTTTCACCATAAACTCATTTTCAAACTGTGACAAGTATGAAATGTTGTTTCATATATATTACATATTATTTATGGCCTTCAATATGATATCTTAGTTTTGGCAGAGCTGAAGATCTTCTCCTGGGGGTCATTAGAATCTTCTGTCACATTGCATGTCAGAAAAATATATATATTTTCATTTAATTCTTAAATGAAAATGTAGGACTTTTAATGCTCAGAATACAAAATGGACATTTTGCCCCTTTTGTTCCCAAATGCTCAGGAAGTGTCAGTGATGTTTTACACCCGCTGACACTCTGATTCCAGACAGCCAGCTCAGCGCTTTCAGAACTTAAAATGACCATTTAGTCATTTAACCTTAGACATACAACTTCAGATCTTAACTGTTCAGTACTCATCTCCATAAGAGAAACACCTCCCTCAGGAAGATTTCACATGTTATCAGGTCTGGTTTTCATTTAATCAACAAGTAGCATAGCAACTGCTTTGTCTCTTATTAGCTGTGAGAGCCTAAGTAGATACTTCAAAGCCCCTCTTGAAATTATAATGAAAAACAATTTCTGGCTGAGAACAGTAGAATCATTTGCTTTATGTTCCCACGGCACCAGAGAAGACAGAAGAGCACAATGAAGCAGAAGAGTAATGTGTTGACAGAGAGAGAGGCTGAAGGCTATAAAGAGATGTAAAACAATAAACAGTATATGTCATGCCAACAAAATATTTCAGAAGGAAAAGCAGTTCAGGAAAACAGAGTCTACTTTGCAGCCTTACAGTTTCCTTTTTTCAGAGTCTATTTGTTACAGTAAAACTATACTGGATGTCCCTTAAGTTTCCATTGTAGGAAACAGCCAGCAACCAAACTATATTGTTACCAAAAGGCTTCCAGAAATGGTTATTTAAATATTGAGATATATTTTTGCAGAAGAGCCTTTATTACTGCAGGTGTTTAAGGTTTTTGTTTTTGTTTTGGTTTTGGTTTTTTTCTTACACATTCGTATTTTATGCATTCTGCAATAATTGCTTTGGTTTTGTGCTCAGAATTTTCATATTTTCTTCTCCTTAGTCTTGTTCATGTTTCTTGTGATATTGCAGAAACCCAGAGAGAAAAGATAGCCTAAAGCTAAGCTAGAGAGTCCATCTCTCTAAAGCAGAGTGTCTCCTGAGAATGCAGGGAGGAGAGGAGAATAAGGTCCCAAACATGAAATCCAACATCTTGCTTTGCTGCACCAGACATATGGCTGGCCTGTGATGTCACTGCTCACAGATAAAGCAGGTTTATGCTCCATCCTCTAAACAGGGCTCACCAGGTACCAAAACAGACCTTTGCAGAACTGACTGCAGCAATGGAGGAAGCAGTGATAACTCCAGGAGAAATCGGGGTGACACAAAAGAAGACCTAGAGACACCAGTGCAGTCCAAAAAGGCTGAGGAAGCATGATCCAGAAGCCATTTACCGAGTACATCAATCCTGCATCTTACTAGTGGATGAAACGCTGAAGTTGTAGCAATGGCCAACCCACATCTGTGAGACATCACTGCAGCACCTCCACTCACTAAAGAAGCTGGAGTTTAGTCCTTTCTGTGCCCACAGAATTGGTATATTATATTACTGTCATATTCAGCCTTTCAGCATTATTCATTACTGAGTCTCACTTTACTTTTCTCCCATATTATTCATTTCTCCAAATAGCTGAGAGACATTCTGCACTATTGTATTTTTCAACATTTCATTTTTCAGTGACTCAGGCAATGAAGGAAAAAAGAGCTTCTATAGATTTTTACATAGCCAATAAAGATGTACATACTGTGTGGAGAAATAAGCACATCTGTGCCTTTTCTCTTTCTTCAAGCACAGTGCAAAAACTGATGCTCCACCTTTGTCAAATGGCCAGTTACTCCTCCCATAATGAACTAATTTACTTACTTATATCATGAACAGATGTAATTACACAGTTGCAGACTGAGGCAACCCCTCTGCATGGGCTGCACATTCCCCAGGTGGATATGCCACTTTATTCAGATTTCGAATGAGATCCTGCATTTCCACAATAAACAGATCTAAACAGGCCACCAGTTAATTAGGAAGTATGTTTAATAATTACTAACATTCTTTTAGTACCCTTGGTAATGTAAGTCTGTAAAGTTTATTAATTTATGTGGGCCTCATTATTTATCTATTTAATGTCTGCTACTTTCTAAATTCTTAAATTTAGCCCTTTTCAAACCCAGATAAAAATTTCTTCTTTTTTCCCCTCCCAAGCGCTACCATTTTTGATGTGCTATTTCATTATTTCTATATTTCACTCACAAAACTCTATATAAAATCTCAGCGTTTTTCTTTCATTCTTACATTTCTATTTGACATGCTCAGTTGCTGAAGCATTTGTTTCTGGGCTGATAACTGGTCAAGCTGTTCCCAGGTCTGGAGCCAATCTGCTAGGTCAGCCATCTGGAGCAGTGACAGAAACACTGAACTGTGTTTCATCCTTCAGAGACCAGCTGCTGTCCTCTCAAAAAGTGTTAATTCTTTTCTCATGTTCTGCTGGACAGTGGCCCTTTACTTGACACCCACTCCTTCATCTTCTGAGCTAGGTTTAGTTTGGTGGTTTTTTTTTTTTTTTTTTTTTTTTTTTTTGGTTTTGCAGTAGCTACATCTGAGTAGCAAAGCCCATAATAGGAATGTTCTATAACAAAATATTATTACAGTGGTTAAACAAATATTAAATGAATCAACCACATCACATTTGGTAAAGTTTATGCATTCAGGACTGCTGAAGTCTGCACATGTATGAAAACTCACAGCGGAAGCCTCTACTCTTTGTACTTGTGCACTGCACCAAAGAGAACTCCTAAGCTTAAAGAGTTCTGCAAAGCTGAGTGTGATGCAGGCAGTAGGAGGTATAGAGGAAAAGCTGCGATTCTGCAGCTACACCACCTTTGGCCTTTAACGGTTCAAGTTAAAAATTCGGGGTTAATTCTTGCCCCAGGCAAGAAAGACAACAGCACAGCATGCAGTGCTTTATTAAGCACAGCGTGTCTCCAGTTCCAGGCAATGAAGAAGCGCCAGTACGGTGTTCAGGTGAGAGCAGGCAGCAGAGACAACTAGAATATGCTGATATTGTTCACTCCTGTAACTGAATCTGTATGTGAGTTTTTCCAGAGTAAGTCTTTAGAAAGTTACAGCAATATAAGCTTGTGCTTATAGTAGAACATGAGTAGTGTTCCAACAGAATTATTAAGGACTCTATTTTAAAATAGATAACCTCTGAGACAAGAAGCAGAGCAGTTAATTCAGTCCACACTGCAGGAACTAAGAAACACTTTTGCTGAACACATCCTCAGGCAGCTTAAAGGTTTTCCTTTAAGTTCAGTCATCAATGAGCCAACACATACTCTTTCTTAAAGCAGAGTATTTTAGTGTCACGTAAGTAACACAGTGTAACAAGGGTTAATATAACCCAAGTCTATCAGAATGCTTCAATCTTCTATATGAAGTCTTTTGAATATTCCTCTCCTCTGATGATTGAGGTTCTGGGGTTTGGTTTACTTGAGAAATGTAGTATGTAATCTCCTTTAGAGAGACTATTTAAATTCATCTCTTTAGTCCTTATCAGTTTAGTCTCACAGACTCATAGACTCACAGAATCATAGACTCAGAATCATAGAGTTATAGGATGGTTTGGTCTGGAAGGGACTTTAAAGGTCATCCAGTTCCAACCTCCCCACCACAGGCAGGGACAATTTCCAGTAGATGATGTCGATCAGGACCCCATCCAACCTGGCCTTAAACACTTCCAAGGGTAGAGTAACACAGGTGCCTCCTCCACCTGTGTTTATTAACCTGGGGAAGACAGTCTGGTAAGCCCACAAAAAGTAGAAGTAATCCCCCACTGTTGTGGGAGAGGCTATTTTTGCTGCTCTCCATCCTCCTGATCAGCAAGCCTTGGAATTTGGAGAGCAAACATAGAACCTCCTTGATATTTCTCATCAAGCATGGCCTCCTGCCTGTGACCATGGTGCTGTTATTGAGTGTATTGGTTGGGATTGGCACTGCAAAGCAAACATTATCCCAAAGGAGAATGCTTTGATGACCCTTAGAGAAAGCACTAGGAGACACAAGCTGTACTGACTTTGGTGTTGGGAGAAACTGGCGAGGTGATCTGTGTGATCTGAGTTTGAGAAGTGGTTTACGTGCAGCGTCTTGGCTGTTAAAGCTAGATTCCCACCTTGTGTATAAATAGCTGCTTAATGGAAGGACAGCTGATCTGGTGCTCCAGTGCTAACTTCCACACATCTCCCTCTGCTGCATCTGTTGGTTTCTGCCAACTTTCACTTTAGACTCGTCTTTTAAGATCTTTTAAAACTGGGTCAGGCACAATCTTTCCATTGTATGTGTGCACCACACACAGCATAAGAGAGTCTATGAAACACTGTGATGTCTGCACCACTTGCTTGAGCACTGTGAGGTCAAGCCTGCTGCACAGATGCGTGGCCAGAGCTCCTATGTAAAACAGGAACCCTGCCTGGAGACCTGCTCCACTTGCCTCGGACAGGAGCTGGTCCATCAGAGACTTGGGGCTCCAGGTTAACTTCACCAAAGAGACTTCAGGTGTGGTTTCACAGCTGCCTTGAGCTACCTTCTGCTGACAGCCTAATCCTGCTCTCTCCTTACCCCAATTTCTTCCCAATTAATACAAGTTCTCATACAGGTGCAAGTGCTTTTTGATGGAATCTACACTCCTTTTCTCAAAAATTGTTCTCACTTAAAATAAATAAAGAATGTAAAAATTAATTTCAATTTCTTAGTCTTTGTAAACTCAAAACCATAAGTTTCTGTCCTGACTTGTGACAGGATCTGAGGGAATGGCCTAAGGTTGTGTCAGGAGAGGTTTAGGTTGGATATTAGACAGAGGTTCTTCATTCAGAGGGTGGTTGTGCACTGAACAGGCTCCCCAGGGCAGTGGTCACAGCACCAGCCTGACAGAGCTCAAGGAGCATTTGGACAATGCTCTCGGGCACATGGTGTGACTCTGGGGGTGTTCTGGGCACTGCCGGGAGTTGGAGTCAATGATCCTTGTGGGTTCCTTCCAACTCAAGATATTCTGTCATTCTGTAAAATACATTATTCTTGACAGACACCTCTGTGATAGTGAGTGGGAGCAGAAAGAGCCTATGGTATCATTGGATCATAGAATCGGCTGGAAGAGACTTAAAAGATCATTCAGTTCTGGCCCCTTTGCCATGACCAGGGACACCTTTCACTAGACCATGTTGCTCAAAGCCCCATCCCAACTGTTCTCAAAACTTCCTAGAATGGGGAGTTCACAACTTCTCTGGACAACCTGTTCCAGTGTCACAGAGCTCACACAAGAAAAAAATTTTTCTTAATACCTCATCTAAACATGCCCCCTTTCAGTTTAAAGCCATTCCCCCTATTGCAACGCGCCATTGTCAAAAGTCCCTCTCCAGCTCTCTTGCAGCCCCTTTGGGTATTGGAAGATGCAACAGGAACACCCCAGAGCCCTCTCTTCTTCAGGCCAAACATCCCCAGCCCTCTCTGCCTGTCTTTACAGGAGAGGTGCTCCAGCCCTCCGAGCATCTTTGTGGTCTCCTCTGGACTATTTTTAGGTCAAGCCTTACTTATTAAAATGGATGCAATGCTGTCAATTCTACATTTCTTTATCTCTTTGTCTGGGATTTTTAAGACATCATTTGAGTAGATTGTGTCAATCATTGTCTTACACAAGTAGCAGTTCAAATGTTCCCAAGACAGCTGTATCAGCTTTTTTTTTTTAGTTATTTTTTACATTATTTTGTCTAGAAGGAAGGAGGATACCTCTTTCAATACTGTAGTCAATATTTGAATATTTGTATTCAAATCATTAATGAGAGAGCATCTGCCTCCCCAAATAATTCATGATGGGAAATGAACACTGCCAACAGCATGCTCCCCCAGTCATCTCATCTTATGGCAAAATTTCCTAAATGAAATTGTACTGAAGATGTGCAACTATACAACATCTAAAAAATACTGAATAAGCTGTGATTTTCAAGGTCATTTTACCAAGAAATTTTTTCAATATCATTCCTTCACTGCAAACTACTATGATTTTCCAAATCAATAATCTTTAATTTAAAGATCCCTAACAATATTTTTGTCAGATAGGATAAGTGATTCTACAGGAACTGAAGTCCAGAAGGGTGAGTTTCAGTAGTGGGCAGAAACAGAGTTAGAAGCAAGTTAGGGTATTCTGACTACAGAATCCTTCTATAAAACTGAAAAGTTTGGTCCCTTGTAGTTGATCTCATTGTTCTCATTCTGAAATACATCCTTCCACACTGCTTGCACTCACTCAGGGTCAGGATACTCTTTAATCCTTGACTAAAATCTAGTTACAACATGCTGATCTGTAGCTTGGGGTCACTGAGAGAGCAACACATTTGGGGAATTTTAAGGATTCTTCTGGAAGGGTCCACACATTCACAGGTTTTATGAGAAGCTGCTATTATTTCCCTGCAGTGCCTGGGATAGGGGGGACCTCAGTTGGATTAGAAGTCATTTATGTTGTTGCAGGAAGGACATTTTTTATACCTGTGAGTTTAACATTACTGGCATTTCATTTTTCTCTTAATCAGCTTTCAGTGGAGTTGATCTTGACTTACGATAGGGGATGACCTCTCAAGGTCATTCCCTTTCTGTCATGTGAAAAACATTAAGCATGGGCAATCTAAGACTTTTTTAAATTGTCAGGTTTGTTGCCTGAGAGCAGAGCTTCAGATTTGACTTCTAGTGTGTTATATTATGAACTTTCTTTTTCTTTACAGATTCTTCTGTACATATTACATACTTTGCCTCTGAGATTTCAACCCTTTCCCATCCAAAATCAGTGTCAGCAAGTTAATTGTTCTGAGCAGTAAATAGAACTTGAGAACTTGCAACCAGGTCTCTGTTCTTAAAAACAATAACGAGAAAGTTATACGGTGCTATTTTTTCACCTAGATCTTGTGGAAATTACCACCCCCTTTCACAAAATACATGCTTCCAAAGGCACAGGCTTCACTAAAGCTGGACATTCCCCTGATAATTTCTTCCCATGATGTGTATATAGGAACAATAACACATTTTAACTCAAATGTGCATGTCTTCAGCTTCCAGACATCGGTTCTTGTTACTTCCTTCCTCTTAGATTGAAGGGTTATTTAATACCCATTATGGTCTCCCTGTGAAAGTAGTGTGATTGTGATCAAGGGCAAAACTACATCACGCTGGCAGAGGCATCCAAGGCATCTGAGCTGTCTCAGTTTATACAAACCAGCACAAGTGGAAGTGTAGAGAAGTGCAGCACAGACATCCCAGCGCTGATTTCACGCTGAAGAGCCAGGACCCAGAGAACACCATAGCTGCACTTGCAGGTAGATTGCAATTACAGCTAATTATCAGCAATTTAACCATGCTGAGACCTCAGATTAGGTCGCTCCTTCATTTTGATTCCTAGGTCTTTTTCATGGTCCTGTTTATGAAAAGATCATCTTGCCTCATTGTCTTATCCTTATGTACTATTTTACCAACTTGCTTTTCTTTTTTCAGTTTTAATTACAAATGTTATCATAAGTGATTTATTATTTACTTTCAAAAATAATCAGTGAAGTCGTTGAATGGTATCAGGTCTGCTACTGATTCCCATGAAATCCTGTTATAAGTATGTTCAGCTGTTGATAATTTCCTGGAGACAATCTCTTTCTAAGATCTATCACTTAACCAGTTCTTAATTCATAAAACATTTGCTTTATTAATAGTATATGATGCCAATGTTTAAATCAGAACATGCTGTGCTGCCAAATTCAAATATTTTACAAAAATCAGATTACTCAAACAAGGTTGCAATTTCATCAAAGAATAAAGTGAGATTTCTTTGACATGATCTGCTTTTCATAAAACCATGTTGTCTGGAAATAATTTTATTTCTATCCTTTAATTGTTTCTCAGCTGATTCTCTTCCCAGCTTTTCTGTTATATTTTCTGGAACAGATGTCAGACCAATTGACCTACACTGAACTCCAGTCATTTCGTCAGATTTTTTTTAATATTGGCTCACTATAAACTCAATTTCAGTCTTCTGGAATTTTCCTGGTGTTCCAGAATTTGTTAAAAATAAGGATTAAAGATTAAAGATTTCCTAGAGCAATTTGTGTGCAAAACATCTGTTTCCACTGAATTAGAAGTGTTTAATTCTACTTAAAGTTGCTTTGTATTTTCCTCAGACCATGACAAGCAGGAAAGAAAATTGTTGTTCTTATAAGGTAGAAGTACAGCATCTGTATTTTGTTTCTAAGAATTCAGCTATTTTTATGATTTTTTACTATTTGATGTCTTCTAAAGGGAATTTGATGATTTGTTTCCAACATCATGACACTGATATTTTCCAATGTCACTCTATCTTCAGTTATACTTTTATACCAGCATACATTACAAACCTACATTTTACCATGCTAACATTTTTCCTCCATATTTTTAGTTTCTCACATTGTTTTTTTTCAGTATTTTTTAGCATGCAAGTTACATATTGTATATCATTGTGTTTGGATTTTTTCCCTAACTGCTATCTTACTTCTTAATGTAATCAAGTTTTATTTATAAACAACTGAGAAACTTGGATGTGCATTATTAGAAGGTTTATGTATGTAGCAAATATTCATTAAAGCAAAATGCATTATCAGCCTAAATTTCCATTCCAATCCCTCCTCACCATCAAACTGGTTTTGCCTTTATAAATTGAACCCTTCTGGAGACACTTTGAAGTAAATACTAAATAATATTTAAGATATATATTCTTCATCTTAAATATTGCAAACAGCGTTTTTAAGCATGTTTCCAGTCCCACAGTATTCTTACATTTATTCATCACTTAACACATCCTGTTACACCGCTATGAGAGCCTGAAAGTCTAGAAAGAAGCTTCACTTGTTCCTGAAGCAATTTAGCATTAAAACTGACTTTTATGATTACATCAGTTTCTTTCCTGAAGACTAAAATGAAGTTGTTCCCACTCCAGTGAAGTGTCCCTCCTTGTTTCTCCACTAATTGTTCTAAGTATGAATTCTCTTTGGAAATATGTTTCATATGACTGACTATGCAGCTAAGAAAAAGGGCAAATTTGGAAAACATGTAACAACTTCACAGGTAAAGAGCCACTGAAAAGTGTCACAGAGGAAGAACATCAAAAACATCAGCCTGCATGGAAAGGCTTCAGGTTTCAGTCAAAGCCAACGAGCAGGGTAATTTGCAAAACGTTACAGTCGTTCATATGATGTTTAAATGAACTCATCGTTATCTGAGCATGTCATAAGCTTTGCAACACTCCTGCAAAGGGGAGTTGTTTCCATATTTAAGTGTCATTTTTAGCTAATAGGAAACTTCAAGTGAACTGTTCAAGATCAAAAAATAACCAGAAGAGGAGAGATTTCAACCTTCTTCTCCAAAAACTTATGAAAAATTAACTCATGAACTGAGCTTCCTTTCTGAAAAAAACTACAGCTCCTCTTTGGCTGAACAAAGAATGTACTTCCTGCACAGTCAATTCACCCCCCAACACCTCTCAGATTTACTTTCTTCCAGTTCTGTTATGCAGCTTTTTTGCTCCTAAACCCAAACAGCAGATAGAGAAATGGGCAGGCCTGAAATGAACTTTGTGATGAAATGAATAATACAAATGCCAACTAGCTAACTAAACTTTCATCAGTCTACAATGACAATAAGCTCACTATAATCTATATTCCCATCTTCATCTTTCATTGTTCTAGTTAGGTTGTTTGTTTTAGCCTCAACCTAATTACTGAAATTCATTGTTCTCATTAGGGCCATTTCTTGCCAAACAAGAAATAGAAAAAGGGTTTTCTGACAGAGCTGGAAAACTCCCAAAGTATGTGGTTGGCTGCAGAACTTCTCTCATTCTCGCAAGCTTAGGCCAGCACAGAACATCTTTGTTTTGCAGTTGTCAAGGCTCTAACCAGTTGTTGGGGTCTTTGCACACTTGTCATCATTTAAGGACAATGTAAAATATATTGACAACAACATGGGTATAATTCCCATAAGGGATTACTAAAGGTAATTTTTGAGGAAATGGAAATACTGTGAATTGATGCTAGTGTAAAGATTTACAAGAACCCAAACAAAGACTTCACTGTGTCAAATATCATCCTTGTATTGTGATAAACCTAACTAGATGTTGCCAAAGGACTTTGGGAGAATTACAGCTTGCATTCCTGTCCGTCTCATTCCAGTTCATTGGCCAGACTCATTTTCCCACAGTACATCTATACTCATGACTGCCTTTTTATATAAAATTAAGTTCATCTAAGGAGCTCATCCTCTACTTAATTGAAAACATGGGAAAAGTGAGGGTCTGTGTAAGCGTTCCTTCAGTCCCATCCTCAGGCTCTAGTGTTTCATTTTTCAATTGCAAGCCAGCTTTTAATACAGAATGTGGACATGGTCAAATATAATTTCAGCTGGCAGAGCGATTTTTATCTGTATAACAGGTGCACTGGAAATATGTGGTGTAAACCCTTGGCAATGATATTGGAGTGAGTGCCATTTTTCTGCATGTGACACAACTGAAAACATGTTCTTGTATACATTTTGAGAACTCCCTTGTAAAAAAAATCTGATTTTTCAGGATGACGTCACAATTTTCTAAACTTGTTGGATTTCAAGAGCTCTAGAATGTGCTCATTTAGGCATCCACACCGTGTATGAAAACCTGTTTCTAAAATACAGAATTGCTGTGTTCCCTGTGTTTGAACACAGAAATGACCTGACATCTTTATTTAGCAAGTCTGCGTTCTTTAAGTTCTTTTTCTGAAGTTCTTCTGAATTTTTGGACTCTTAGCTTTGTCTCTATATTAATAAACACGTTGCACCTTATTCACAAGCAGAACTGTGAAACTGATCAAAAATTATCTGACACAAAACTGTATTCTCATTGATTCAAAATTTATTTTAATGAGGTTTAAGGAAACAGTTTAGCTAGGGAGTAATGTTTTAAGTGAAAGCTTTACCTTAAGCCAGTAGAGAAGAAAGAGAAGGAAAGGAAGAGAAGGGGAAGGGGAGGGGGAAGGGGAAGGGGAGGGGGAAGGGGAAGGGGAAGGGAGAGAGGAGTTTGTGGCAATTTCTGTTTTGTTTTACACTTCTGGCTGTTATCACTGAACAAGCAGAGCATGGGTTTAAGAGTTAGAAAATAAAGTTTAAACTCCAGTCCTCAGCTTGCTGTTGTCTGTCCATAGGCAAGTTACTTCAACTTCAGATGTTTCTTCCCCTGATATTTGTCCATCTAAATTATGGATAATGCTCTCTCCAGCAGTGTTTGACGCAGAAATAATGCCAAGTCCCACTCAATAGAACCATGTCATCCAGTGGCCCATGTGCACTCTACTTAATGCAGAATTACACCTTGGCCCTGCCTGAAAATGGAAAGGTGTTGTGCCAGTTATTCCACACTGGTAGAATGGACCTAAAACACCATTTCTTGTGAGATGTCCACCATCAAAGCAACTTGCAATGTAAATATGGACTAAAAATATGCAGTAGATTACCATTTTTACCCCTCCTTCTCTTTCTCCTTTCTTTTGCCTCCACCTTGAGCTTAGTAGTAGACACAGTCTCTTACTTTCTACCCTTCAAAGCTTCTATTCTTCAGATCACAGGTCATAAACACACATTTCTTTCCTGAGTTTTTCTTCTGCTGTAGTGAATAACCTTATCAGCTCTAACAGAAACATTCCTTCCTGACACCATGATGAATCACAAATCCTTTAGATAAAAAGAAGATTGAGTCAATTTCAGGGAGAGAATCCAGAGAATCTAACAATTCATCTTGTAAACAAGACCAGCCCTTCTAGTGTTTAAACCAAGTATATTAGAAAAAAAAAAAAAAAAAAAAAAACAGTTTAAATTAAGTATATATGTAGAATGTTCTTTTATTTCCTTTGTAGGTAAAAGAAGCATTTACTACATTGAAGCATGTTGCTGAACTATTGCTGTTTCAAAGTGTTAAAGCTGAGAGACATGGAGATATAATTCTTCAGTATGATGAATTGAAGAAGAAATGAACTTAAATCCTAACTTCAGTGGATCAAGGGGATGACAGCTTTTATTTCAATGGCTGAGATTTCACCTTCTGTAGCAAACTCAGCAATTCTCTTCACTTGGAAGTCCTTGAATCAGGCCCCTAGGACACTGCAAAGACCAAAGAATTTTCCTCTTCAGAAGTTTTCAGAAAGCCCTAGAAATAAAAGCTACCTTTTGATTTTGGATGTGTCTATGGGGTGGATTCCACCGGGGCAGGAGGGTCACCCCTTCTTCCTTCCTGGAGCTCAGGGAAATAGGAAAGAGAGGATCCCCTAAGCACATGCACATCTCCTTTAGTAATGAACCACATGCTTGTTACTAAACAAGCATAGTAATTACATTATATCCATCTGCAGCTTTTTATATTTGAATTAACTTACTTTTATTGACATATCATTTGATTAATTTTGCAGTATATATAGAAAAAGCTCAGTTTTTTTGGCTAGATTTCCCAAGTTTCTGTATTTTATGTTGAACAGTTATTTACTGCAGCATGGAAACAATGTTTGCACCAGTAAATTAATTTTGAACCATATCATTCTCTGAAACTGAGGTCAAAGGACAAAGTAAAACCTGAACTGCAAACATTTCACCCAGCGTGAATACCCAAATGGAAGCCGTTCCCTCAAAGAGCCTCCTGGAATTGGTATGTGCCCTTTGATAGCTTCAGAACATTTCTGAGACATTTGGGATAGGGAGGGAGGATAACTCTGGCTAAAGTTGTGCCAAATATCTTCCTTAGAATTTAACAACACAGGTGATGAAGTTCCAGTCTCCAGAATGTCCAGTGGAGCTTTTGAATGTACATTAATGTAAGACACGGCTGAACAGCAGCAGGACTCTGAGCACATCTAGATGAAGCCATCCATCAATACCCTCTGCCTCTTTTCTGTGCCTTCACCTGCAGGATTTGAAGGTGCTAGCAAGTGCGGAGGAGGATGATGGCAGAGGACCGTAAGATAGACACACCGCTAGAGCCAGCCAAATGATGAATTTGAGTGGCTCAGTGATTAAACACAGAGCTGACAGCTGATCTCTTACTACAGGATGGGATGAGGTGTATTTAGCACTCAGAGCTAATTTCATAGTTGAACCAAGTAGGTGCAAATCCTCTGCAGTTCTCTCTTCTGAGCTAATTCCCTGACCCTTGATTAATAAGACTTGGTGGAAATTAGACAGGCTTAAAGCATCAACACAAACTGAAAATGCATTCTAGCCTCAAATCAATTGAATCAGCATCTTATCTACATTTCCTGCCTTTTACAAGTGCCAGTATTTAGCTCACCACAGTGACTTCAGAGTGTCAGTATATTTCACAATTCAATTAGTCATTCCCAAGTGAAGTATTGTAATTGATTCTTCTTTGGTTCCACTAGTGATAAAGGTAATGGATGTTTTTGTCAAGTGAATGGACTTCCTCTAAACATCTGCTTCTGCATGTCACTGCTCTGAAGTAAATGGTGAGGTGTGTTTCTATAAATAGACAAGTAGCTGGCAAGAGGGGGGAAAAAAAAGAGAAGGCGGGGGGAGAAGAGTAAAGAACCACACATTTCCTGACATTGCACTTTCAGGATGGTTTAATTACCACAAACGTACATTTTTGAATCACTCTTATCTTAGGGAGCATTGAAGGAAGCAGAGAATAATTTGAATGCTAACAGATATTACTTAAAACACAAAAAGAAAATGAATCAAATGTCCCTGTACAGCGTCCAAAGTTTCAGTTTGGGGGAACTGATGTTCCCAGAAAAGGTTGAAGTAACACCTAGACTAATAGCTGTGCCTTACAGCAAGAACTGATGTAACATCTTCTAGCAGCTGGTCCGCACTTGAAAAACAGAGCAAGAGAAAAGCAATCAATCAGCTGCATTTGTCACAGCTCTCTGAAGTCCCCAGTTATGGATATCATTAACTGAACAGTTTCCCTGCATGCAGTGAGTGAGGGGCAGCACGCCAAGAGCAGGGGTAGGGTTACCTCCAAAAACACCCTGACTGCCAAGGTTTAGGGCCTTCCTCTTCATAATGCTTCCTTTCACCACACAGAAAATACTTACAGACCTAAGAAACATCCTGGATCACATTAAAACCCCATCACATAGAAGCTCACTGGGAAGAATTTTTTCCTCATGGAAGCCAAAACTGCTGATTCCTTGGCTTGGTGCCAGCGCTGCAATGTAACCAAACAGGAACGCCTGGCATCTTGCCAGGAATATGCACATCTGTCAGTAGTGGCCGTTTCTTTCCTGATATTCACATGAAGATGTTAAAGTAAGAAATTCTGGTATCCTAAGGTATCAAAAATTTAAAAGATAATAGGGCTACTGTGGTCCCATCTTTCCAATTAGCTGATTTTATGAAAGAATATCATGCATCACACGTAATGGAATGTGCTCCACTGTAGTCACCAAACCTGTCAGATCTAACATAGATCATAGGACTTCTAGAACTTCACCTAGAGATAAAATATTTCAGAAAATTCTGATGATGTTTTCACAAAATTCTGTAAAAGCTTTCTATGCTGTTGTCCTTGGGTGACATAAAAATGTGAGGGAGGCTTTTGCATATTGCAGTGCCTATTTTCCAAGGCAAAAAGATATTAATCTGCAGCCAAATTTGTTTGAGGATAGGCAGTTTTCTGAAATTTCTCATCTATCTCAATAAGTTACAGCTGTTCTCCTCCAGCCTGTCTTAAAATCTAGACTGGTACTGTCATTTACTTCCAATATACTGCAGAATTTTACATTAAAAATGGATAAAGAAATTAATATTTTTAATAATTATTATGAAAGTAATCTGAATCAAAAAGCCTTATATATTAATATAAAATAGGATTTATTATAATTAGAAATGTAATGGATTGATTAGATCCCATATGGGTAAGATATAATTTTGCAAAAGCATTAACTGTTGCTTTTTCTTGTTACCTGTATAAAGGACCTGAGCATTTAGAGGACTTTAGGAATCTGGTAGTTAATGTAGCTCATCTGATTTGAACCTAAGGATTAGATTCATCTTAAGGGTTTTTCTTCTTCCATAGGTAAAGAGCACCACAAATCAAACATGAGGGGCTAGCTAACACCTCTATGAGTCCATTCTCATCATGGGGAATTGTATCTTGTTGTCCACTCTTGGCAAAGAGAATGTGGAGCTCCCATCTGTGGCAGAAATAGACTGACTTCACTGGCCTCTTGACCATTTGAGTTGACACTTTTTTGTGTGTCAGCATTTCTTCCCTAGTGATAAAGATGTGCATAGGGAAAGTATGGATTTTCTTGGCTCTTCTCAAGGCCACAGCTGCCTCCCTAGGATTTTCTACCTAGTGAAAATAAAATACTGCTAAGTCCACATCCTTAGCTGCTGTTCTGTTACATGATTTTATTGATTTTGATGCCTGTTTATTTCAAATGAGGACTGGGCTGTCACCAAAAATATCACTTTACTTTCAAATCACCTTTCTCAACTAGAAATTATGTTTTGCTTTATGTTACGTATGTGACAGGTTATAGCCCATATATTTTGAGTAATATTTTGCAACATTTTCAGCCACGTTCAAGTTTAGATACCCAATCAAATCTACTTATCAAGAAACGCCCCTACCCTGTACATTAGTAGTATACATAGGCACTGTGAAGGAGTGCCTATAATATGTCCTAAAAACAGCTGGCATGAATGTCTGACTGCAGAGGTGTCTGCCTTTCTCTGTCAATAACAATCCTTTAAGCAGTTCACACAGAGAAGAAAATCTGCAGTTTATAGAGACAGGAAAAAACACTTTATTGATAAAAGGAGGTCATACCAAGCTTGCTCAGACAACTGGATTTAGTTTAGGGATGAAATACATATGCTCCAAAACCAGCTCACTGTCTCCATTAGCAAACATTGGGATATTGGAGGTGGTCTTTTTGGAAAAAGAAGACAAATAATGGAGCTGCAGACTTTTTTTTTTTTTTTTTTTTTTTTTTTTTTTTTTTTTTTTTTTTTTTTTTTTCCCTGTAAATATAAGAGGACTCTGTTAAACCTTCACTGATGCACAGCTGTGATAGCTCAAAGTGCTCAGAGATCAGAAAGGGACCAGATGTGGCAGAATCATTCAGCGCTGAAGTGGCACAAGCCAGGTTTGCCAAGTAGCAGTCAGGGACCACATACATCTGTTCCTCAGCTCAGCAGGCCAGCTGTGATGGAGAGAGATTAGCTCAAATGAAATGGAACATGAAAACTCTGATGAAATTGCCACAAATAGAGGGTGGCTCCTGGAGAGACAAGCAGCTCCATCTGCAACAGATCTAATGAAGCTTGGGTTTTATAATGGATTTGTGCCTTGTGGTTGGATTATTTGGTGTGAGTACCAATTAAAACTCTTCCTGTGGTTGGGGCAGTCATAATAGTTGTCTTCTGTGTGAATTCTCCAGCGGGTGGAGAGCACACTGCAACCTCGTGATCAGAGAAGGTCTGACTTGATTAGACCACTAATGACACCTCCTTTTCCTGCTCAGCCACCTCTTCCTACAAAACTGGATATTTAATTCCTGCTAACTTCTGCTATCCTGGGTTGAAGCTAGTGAAGTGATTCAGAGTTATTGGGATGTAGGTGGATAGTATGGCTGACCCATGTGCACAGATTCCTGGATATGCACAGATTCCTGGATATGCTCAAGTGGAGTGTCATCTCAGTGCTTACTGCAGGGACCATCACACAGGCCTAGGATACTGTCTCCTGGGTAATGCTGGCTTGTGATTGAAATAACAAAAGCTGAAACATGCCTGTGTCAAGGTGATGATGTCTGCTGAGATGACAGTGAGCACAGGTGTGTTCTTGAAGACACACACCTTTTGGTTTAAGAGTCAGTCCAGGCTTGTGGGTGGAGCACTATGTGGGACAAAGGAAACATGAAATCTAACTTTATGCTTTATTTGGAAAAGCAGCTTCAGCTACAACTCCTGTTTGTAAAAGAAAATAGTAATTCCTTCCATCCACATTGTTACCCTCTTCATTACTTTCACATCACATTTTCATGGTCCCTGTAAGCTGAGGAGCTCTCACCTTATATGATGATGGTGGTCATGACTTGATTGCTGGTTATCCCACTTATGTGACCATGGAGCAGATATTTCCGGTGACAGCACTTTCATTTTTGGGAAGCAGAAGTCACCTTTAAGAGAAAGTCCACAGCTCTAATGTAAAGGTTGGCAAAGTTAAAATTAATTTTCTTCATGCTCAGTTCTTCTTGGCAATGGGACAAGTGGATCAGTTTTTTGAGCTACTTACTTAACTCTTATTTTTAGTAATTATTAAGGAGTGACAAGAAAACAGAAAAGATGGTGTTATATTTGGCACTACCCTGAATTCATTTCCTGACTTGGTCACAGCCTTTCTTTCTGACTTGAAATCTTCTACCATTTTTCACCCTGTCTCTAACAGGGTCCTTGCAAACGATGACCTTTTTTCTTTTTAGGTGTAAAGGTACAAAAGCATAAAAGTCTATATACACCCATGTAAACATCAAGTCAAGGTTAATATGATTCCAGAGACACTTAGTCACTCACAGAGACAGGATAAACAACTGAGTTCAGAAAAAAGGCTAAAGTTTTACAGACTACAGGAAACTATTTGCAGAATTCTTATTTTGTTTCATTATTTAAAACCAATAAAAAAACACACACAAAAAGAAATCCACATTTTTTTCCCCCCCAAATCTCCCCCCAGCTGGAGATTTAAACATTAAACAGAACATTTTTGTCAGGGCAATTATTTCACATGGTGTCCAATGATTCTGTTAATTATAAGGCATTGCTCCAGAACTATAACTGTGGATTTTTTTATAATAGGATGCTCAGAACAAGACCATGTCTAAGATCCAGTCAAAGTGGTTGCTGTCAGAGCTGGAACATAGACTGAAACTATCTCTTCTCAGGTGGCAGCAGAGAATTGTCATACATTTGTGGATTGTATTCTTCAGAAATATTGTGCCAAGAACACCCCCACTTGGTCAAAGAAAGAAATGGAACCAGAGAAAGATTGCCACATCTGAAATATATTGCCCAAAAAATCCCTACTATTCTGTGCTTATTTTTTGAAAGCTGCTGTCCATGATTGTCGGCATGAATGAAATTCTACTGGTCATTGAGAGAAAAAAAGAAGGTTATAAATGACAATTGTTAGTATTTTGGTATTTACTGAAAATTTCTCACACAAACTACATATCTCAGACTGCAGTGATACTCAAGCCAACCTGTCTGGCATCAGCACTCAGGCTTCTACAACATCATCCTAAGTATAGACTAGTTTCTTTTGTTTTTACCAGAGAACACATTTTCTTAAATAATAATCTCTACTCCACAGGAATTCTTGTGTCTGCAGGAACAATATCCTACTGTACACAGCCCAGACACAGTAATTGAAAGAGTGCTGTGAATGTTAGCACCTTTTAAAAAATTTATTATGATTTGTTTCTTTCTTTTAGCCAGAAGTTTTGAGCAGTGTTGAACAATCACAAAGAGAAGCCACCTACATACAGCCACACATGAAGAACAACATCAGCACAAACACTTTTTCTGCAGCCACTCTCAGCTTTCCCAGTAGAGCAGAAAAGAAAACCAAGAATGCCTTTTTTATTTGCTGTCGACAATCAACTTTGAATCATCCCTAATTAGCTTCCTGCAAGATGTCTGGTTCCAGTCCAGAAGTCCTTGATGAGTCTCTATAGCCGTTGATGTCAAGGGGGGTTTTACCTGAGTGAGGATTTTGAATGAGGCCATGAGGTGTGAGCGAGCCCTGAGGAAGAAAACGGAGCCTCGCCTTGTGCAGGTGTGCAGGTGAAATTTCAAGGAGCTTCACCACTCTTTCTAGTATTTTAGCCCCTGTAGGGAAAAGGCTGAAGTTTTAATGGGGCACTACAGGAATTTAGAAGACAGAGTTAAATGTGCCTCGGAAAAGATCCCAGGAAAACTGGGAAAGACAATGTAAAGAAAAGGAATCCACAATAAAGTTCACAAACAGCAGAGCTTTAGGAATATGAAATGAGGGTTTGAACTTAACACGGTGTTTCTGTGGGAAAAAAACCCAAACAATAAAACAACCTAATAATAATAACAATAATAACAATAATAAAGCAGATTGTGGCAGGAGACTGGGAGGAAATTGTGATCAGGATGAGAGGAGCTGAGGCTGGACAGGGAGAAGAAGGTCAAACCAGCTTCCTGGGCCAGGCCTTTGGGAGGTCTCTGTCCAAGCTCCCACTTATGCACAAAAAAAAGCGCCTTGGCTTGAGAACATGTGGGTCTGTAAAAGTGCAGACAGTGAAATGGGAAAAGGAGTGACTTTACAGGAAGAATGTGGTGACGTGCTGCTGTGTGAAGACCAAGATGTACTAAAAAGCACAGTCCCTCCCTCTTCCATATTTGAAGTCTCATGGCATGTGGGTAACTGGATTACTTAAAGTAAATCATCTTGCTGTAACAGCTATAAAAACATATACTTTTCTTAAAATTCATGTATTAGTTTTCAAAAACAGCTGAAGAATTTTCAATAAAACTTTCTGTGCATGTGCACTGAATTCCATATAAGACAGGCTCTTGCATTAAAAAAAAAATAGCCGAGAAAATAGGAAAACTTATAAACAACTGAAATTGGTTTCCTGTACGCAGAAATTCTTCTAACCTTACTACCTAATAACCTTAACAATATCCTTAATATGAGTCCCTCTCTAAGACTGAAAAGTTAATTGAAAAATCTGGCAGACTGTGTGCATGCAAGAGTGGATAGCTGATGAAGGTCAGTAAACACAATTGCAGCAATCAATAGGTATGTATTGGCTTTGTAATTATCTTCCTATTAATGCTAAATCAGCTAAGGTACGTTTCAGACATCTGTTATAATTTAAAGAATTGCCAATAATTCTTATCTTATTGAAAAATAGATTACTCCTTATTGGAAAGGCCATAAAGCAAACCTGAAAATCTTTATCTACGGGGTTTGTCTCACAGTGCATGGTGTCATCAATAAAGCATCGCATGATCCACTCACTGCTGCTCTGCAGACTGAGGACTATAGGAGGTGTTGATAATTTTCTGTCCTGACATACCCTCACACACGTTTTAATGGTGGTATTGCTCTTGCATCATATCTCACTCCTGTAGGACATGTCAGTTCATCACCCAGCGACCTATCCAGCATTCCTGGCATACCTTCAGTCAAGTGCCATGAGCTGATATCCATAAAAATCCACTTTTAGCTGACAGAAGGCGTATCATATCCCGAGTTCAATTGCCTGTTTTTAAAAATCTGCTTTGTAAAACATATTTTTGCCTGTGCCCCCCACCCCCCCCACCCCTTCCCCCCAGCTCAGGGTATTTTTACACTTCAAGGGGTTGCTTTCGTCTTCTCCTCTAGCCCTTACCAAACAATCTGAGGGAGGAGAAGGCATTGGGTAAATATCTCACAGCCCAAATGTTAAGTCTCACAAATCACCTGTGGGGAGAAGAACCTGCCTTTCCACACTTACATATTCTATGCATGCCGCAACTTCTTTCCTATGCTGCCCTGGCAGTTTTCTCAGAATTATGTGATTTACATTCCACACAGGCCTATGTGGATCCATACAGCAGGAATGATTTTTACAGATATACCACAGGAGCCGTAGGCCAGGAAAGGATTTGAAATTTTTTCTTGCTTAGTTGTGATTCACAGCAAAATCTCAAGGGCAGAACACCCTCCAGCTGCTGCAGGCTTAAACTCCTGGGAAAATCATACCTGTCCAAGGTGGAAGGTCCTTCCCAAGGTACAATACCTGCCAAAGATTTTTAAAGGAGCTAAAGAAAACAGAGGCCTCTGACACATGATCAAGTTATTGAATATTAATGAGTTACCATGCATCAGCTGAACCACAGCAGCTCCTTTGTACTCAATCACAGCCCATTGCTGCCACCAAGGATAACACACAAGTATTACCTTTTTCGCCAAGGTCTGGTCTGACTCCTTTTACTCAACATTTGCTACAAACTACATGCACACACAAAAAGTCAGCTACTGCCACTCACCTGACAGGCACTAAGCCATGAATTCTGGTTACAGGGGATACAGGGAAATCAGGAGTCAGGTTCATCAAAGTTGCTCAGGCACTTCTGGAATGTAATGTCAGTTGTCAGTTTTGTAAGAAAAGCACTAGCAAATATCTCCTGAGTTAAAAAGACATCCTTCAGCTGTCAAGAGAACAGCCTCAGTAATTGCTGAGAACTACATTCAGTACCTCTGTTCCTAAGCTCTCTCTCCACACAAGGAGTTGGTATATCACACCAAAAGATGTTTCTCACCAGAACATCTTTGCACTGTCACCATGCTCTTGCCAAGAGAATTAAGAGATTGTTTGCTGACCAGTGCAGCCTAATCTCAGTAAGATGTCTCAGTCTGTTCTCCCATTCAATATGTAGCACAACCAAGCTTTTAAGCAATATCAACTTTATGCACACAAAGAAGTCTTGAAAAGTGGCTTTTCTGGGTTGTAACTTGGATTTGTTGGGGTGCTTTTTGTTTGTTTGTTTGTTTTTGCTACTGCAGAAAATGGCACATGGAGTCTATCCACAAGAAATATTTTTTAGATAACACCAGCCAGCTAGGAGCAGGGAATGGAAATACTACTACTCTCTCCCTGAAATACATTTCATGGGTGGCACTTAAATGAGATTTGGAGCTATTCATAATTGTTCTTAATTTGGTATCATGCAGCTGCAATTCAGCCTCACTGTTCTAGAGGGAACAGAGTCTTCTTATGGGCCAAGAGGAGTAAAATTTCACCTTGAGCCTAATTCAAGCTAGCAGCATACAAGTGTACAGGGCAGGTGTTTGTGTCTCCTGTGCATCTAGACCTTCTGTGCACTAATGACAAAAATTACCTTTGGTTGGGTTACTAGCACTGAGAAAACCTTCAGTGGGAAGTCTCTTTGCAAGCTCATTCTTCCCTAGTTCTTGTAAAAACTGGCTGAAAATGCTTCATATTCCCTTATATATGCATTACTTGCATTCTGTCAACCTTATTGTTTCCCACTAAAATCTGATTTTTCCAGCTTCTAAGTGAAAATTCTAAGGTGGGATTTCAAAAAAAGTGTCATTAACTGAATATTGCAAACCAAAGTCACTGGAAAAACTCCAGAAGGAGGAGAGGTATGTCAAAGGTAGCAGATTTTCAGAGAAAAAAAAACCCAAAACAATCCCAAGAATCACTGACCAAGAACTCCTTTGCCCATTACTGCAAAATGACTTTAAGTGAGACAGAACCCTCCTGTTTTGACTGAAGAAATAATAGTAAATAGTGTGAAAAAGACATTTCTTTCTTTTCATAGCATTTAAATCCCAGTTCCGTTCCCATACCATACAGGTGATATGCAGGAGTAATATTGATTGAAACCATGAGTGTATTTTATTTCCAGAACTCTCATCCCTCTGGGAAATTTATGCTTTTCCATACAAGATAGTTCAAGATCTTATAAGAAGGTATGAATTTTGCAAATAGCCTTCACTTTCTGTTGTATCAATGGACCTTTTGCAGCCTCAGTTTCTCCTCATGTGAGCTCCTTGGAGACAGGAATCCTGGGAGCATGAAAGAGACAAAGTCCTGTCCTTGGGCTCGCAGGCTCGCACCTCAACCAGCTCGCACCTCAACCAGCATGAGGTGACTGTATCCACAGTATTGAGCTCTTACTCTTAGCATGTATTGGCATTGAAGAGTTTGGGTTGGAAGGCTCCTTTAAAGATAATAAAGTCCAAGCCCCCTGCAAATGGGCATCTTTCACTGAGAGATCAGGTAGCTCAGAGCCCTGTCCAACAGGACCTTGAATGTTTCCAGAGATGGGGCATCTACCTCACTGGGCAACTTCTTTCATTGTTTCACCATCCTTTTCCTTCCAGCTAGCCTGAGTCTACACTCTTTTAAAGTTTAAAATCATTACCCCTTGTTCTGTAGCTACAGACCCTACTAAAATATCTTGTCCCCATCTTTCTTATTGGCCCTCTTCATGTATTTAAAGGCTGTATGAAGGTTTTCCAGAGCCTTCTCCTCTCCAGACTGAACAATCCAATGCTCTCAGCCTTTCCTCATAGGAGAGGTGCTCCAGGTCTGATCATCTTGGTGGCTTCCTCTGCAAGTGCTCCAGCAGGTCCATGTCCTTCCTGTGCTGGGGACCCCAGAGCTGGATGCAGCCCTGCAGGTGGGGTCTCACCAGAGCAGAGCAGAGGGGCAGAATCCCCTCCCTCACCTGCTGCCCACGGAGCTTTGGATGCAGCCCAGGACACGTTTGGTTTTCTGGGCTGTGAGGGCACATGGCTGGGTCATGTCCAGCCTCTCACCCACAGCACCCCCAGGTCCTTCTCGGCAGGGCTGCTCTCAATGGGTTCTCCCAGTCTCCACGGAGGGTGCATTTGATCCCAATGCTACCAGTGAAGGTATTAAACAGCAGTGGTCCCAATACGGACCCTGAGGGACATCACTCATCACCACTCGGTGCTTCCAGAACAGGCTGCCCATGTTCAGGTTGCTACTGGGACAAGGTGCTCCTTGCAGAATTGAAGATGAGGATTCTTGTCCCTGTAGTTCAGTGTTGAGACACCTCTCCTTACACTCTATAGTACATGTCTAATAGGTAATTTAAAAATTCGTTATGTGTTTGACGGATAACAAAAAGCTCGCAGGGAGTTGTGTGCGGCTTTTTCTGTCCATATGCTCGGTGATCCCTGTGCCGCGGGAGCGGACTGCGGGCACAGCCGAGCCGGGCCCGCAGCCCTGGCGGTGATGGGAAAACGCTCGGCGCGCCCGGCAAAGCTCCAAACCCGCACGACGTGGAGGGAATCGCGGGGAAGACAACGCAACAGAGCGTCTGTCCCCAAACGATCTGTCACTGACCGGGCGGCCGGGCAGCCCCGGCTCTCCGGGACCCGCATCAGCGCTGCGGGGCGGGAGCAGCTCCGGCCGGCCGGCCAGAGGGACAATGCACAAAGCGGGGCCCTTTCACCCCGGGCTGCGGGGCGGGCGATGGATGTCCAGGGTCCGACACGGCCGCACCGGCGCTCCCCGGCACTGCGGGGCCGTGCCGGCACCGAGAGCCCGAGCCCCGCCGCTGCAGCGCCCGGAGACGGCTCTGCGCCCCGGGACACGGCTGGGGTGACACTGCTGGGATGGGTGACACTGCTGGGAGGTGTGACACTGCTGGCGGTGACACTGCTGAGGGGTGACACTGCTGGGATGTGTGACAGTGCTGAGAGGTGACACTGCTGGGATGGGTGACACTGCTGGGAGGTGTGACACTGCTGAGGGGTGACACTGCTGGGGGTGACACTGCTCGGGGTGTGACACTGCTGAGGGGTGACACTGCTGGGATGTGTGACACTGCTGGGATGTGTGACACTGCTGGGATGTGTGACACTGCTGAGGGGTGACACTGCTCGGGGTGTGACACTGCTGGGGGTGACACTACTGGGGGTGACACTGCTGGGGGTGACACTGCTGGCGGTGACACTGCTGGGGGTGACACTGCTGTGGGGTGACACTGCTGGGATGTGTGACACTGCTGAGGGGTGACACTGCTGAGGGGTGACACTGCTGGGGGTGACACTGCCGGGGGTGACACTGCTGAGGGTGACACTGCTCGGGGTGTGACACTGCTGGGGGTGACACTGCTGGGATGTGTGACACTGCTGGGGGGTGACACTGCTGGGGGTGACACTGCTGGGATGTGTGACACCGCTGGGGGTGACACTGCCGGGGGTGACACTGCTGAGGGGTGACACTGCTGGGGGTGACAGTGCTGGGGGTGACACTGCTGAGGGGTGACACTGCTGGGGGTGACAGTGCTGGGGGTGACACTGCTGGGATGTGTGACAGTGCTGGCGGTGACACTGCCGGGGGTGACACTGCTGGGATGTGTGACACTGCTGGGGGTGACAGTGCTGGGGGTGACACCGCTGAGGGGTGACACTGCTGGGGGTGACACTGCTGGGGGTGACACTGCTGGGATGTGTGACACTGCTGAGGGGTGACACTGCCGGGGGTGACACTGCTGAGGGGTGACACTGCTGGGGGTGTGACACTGCTGGGGGTGACACTGCTGGGGGTGACACTGCTGAGGGGTGACACTGCTGGGATGTGTGACACCGCTGGGGGTGACACTGCTGGGGGTGACACTGCTGGGGGTGACACTGCTGAGGGGGTGTGACAGTGCTGGGGGTGACACTGCTGGGGGTGACACTGCTGGCGGTGACACTGCCGGGGGGTGACACTGCTGAGGGGTGACACTGCTGGGGGTGACACTGCTGGGAGGTGTGACACTGCTGAGGGGTGACACTGCTGGGGGTGACACTGCTCGGGGTGTGACACTGCTGAGGGGTGACACTGCTGGGATGTGTGACACTGCTGGGATGTGTGACACTGCTGGGATGTGTGACACTGCTGAGGGGTGACACTGCTCGGGGTGTGACACTGCTGGGGGTGACACTACTGGGGGTGACACTGCTGGGGGTGACACTGCTGGCGGTGACACTGCTGGGGGTGACACTGCTGAGGGGTGACACTGCTGGGATGTGTGACACTGCTGAGGGGTGACACTGCTGAGGGGTGACACTGCTGGGGGTGACACTGCCGGGGGTGACACTGCTGAGGGTGACACTGCTCGGGGTGTGACACTGCTGGGGGTGACACTGCTGGGATGTGTGACACTGCTGGGGGTGACACTGCTGAGGGTGACACTGCTGGGATGTGTGACACCGCTGGGGGTGACACTGCCGGGGGTGACACTGCTGAGGGGTGACACTGCTGGGGGTGACAGTGCTGGGGGTGACACTGCTGAGGGGTGACACTGCTGGGGGTGACAGTGCTGGGGGTGACACTGCTGGGATGTGTGACAGTGCTGGCGGTGACACTGCCGGGGGTGACACTGCTGGGATGTGTGACACTGCTGGGGGTGACAGTGCTGGGGGTGACACCGCTGAGGGGTGACACTGCTGGGGGTGACACTGCTGGGGGTGACACTGCTGGGATGTGTGACACCGCTGGGGGTGACACTGCCGGGGGTGACACTGCTGAGGGGTGACACTGCTGGGATGTGTGACAGTGCTGAGAGGTGACACTGCTGGGATGGGTGACACTGCTGGGAGGTGTGACACTGCTGAGGGGTGACACTGCTGGGGGTGACACTGCTCGGGGTGTGACACTGCTGAGGGGTGACACTGCTGGGATGTGTGACACTGCTGGGATGTGTGACACTGCTGGGATGTGTGACACTGCTGAGGGGTGACACTGCTCGGGGTGTGACACTGCTGGGGGTGACACTACTGGGGGTGACACTGCTGGGGGTGACACTGCTGGCGGTGACACTGCTGGGGGTGACACTGCTGAGGGGTGACACTGCTGGGATGTGTGACACTGCTGAGGGGTGACACTGCTGAGGGGTGACACTGCTGGGGGTGACACTGCCGGGGGTGACACTGCTGAGGGTGACACTGCTCGGGGTGTGACACTGCTGGGGGTGACACTGCTGGGATGTGTGACACTGCTGGGGGTGACACTGCTGAGGGTGACACTGCTGGGATGTGTGACACCGCTGGGGGTGACACTGCCGGGGGTGACACTGCTGAGGGGTGACACTGCTGGGGGTGACAGTGCTGGGGGTGACACTGCTGAGGGGTGACACTGCTGGGGGTGACAGTGCTGGGGGCGACACTGCTGGGATGTGTGACAGTGCTGGCGGTGACACTGCCGGGGGTGACACTGCTGGGATGTGTGACACTGCTGGGGGGTGACAGTGCTGGGGGTGACACCGCTGAGGGGTGACACTGCTGGGGGTGACACTGCTGGGGGTGACACTGCTGGGATGTGTGACACCGCTGGGGGTGACACTGCCGGGGGTGACACTGCTGAGGGGTGACACTGCTGGGGGTGTGACACTGCTGGGGGTGACACTGCTGGGGGTGACACTGCTGAGGGGTGACACTGCTGGGATGTGTGACACCGCTGGGGGTGACACTGCTGGGGGTGACACTGCTGGGGGTGACACTGCTGAGGGGTGTGACAGTGCTGGGGGTGACACTGCTGGGGGTGACACTGCTGGCGGTGACACTGCCGGGGGTGACACTGCTGAGGGGTGACACTGCTGGGGGTGACACTGCTGGGAGGTGTGACACTGCTGAGGGGTGACACTGCTGGGGGTGACACTGCTCGGGGTGTGACACTGCTGAGGGGTGACACTGCTGGGATGTGTGACACTGCTGGGATGTGTGACACTGCTGGGATGTGTGACACTGCTGAGGGGTGACACTGCTCGGGGTGTGACACTGCTGGGGGGTGACACTGCTGGGGGTGACACTGCTGGGGGTGACACTGCTGGCGGTGACACTGCTGGGGGTGACACTGCTGAGGGGTGACACTGCTGGGATGTGTGACACTGCTGAGGGGTGACACTGCTGAGGGGTGACACTGCTGGGGGTGACACTGCCGGGGGTGACACTGCTGAGGGTGACACTGCTCGGGGTGTGACACTGCTGGGGGTTACACTGCTGGGATGTGTGACACTGCTGGGGGTGACACTGCTGAGGGTGACACTGCTGGGATGTGTGACACCGCTGGGGGTGACACTGCCGGGGGTGACACTGCTGAGGGGTGACACTGCTGGGGGTGACAGTGCTGGGGGTGACACTGCTGAGGGGTGACACTGCTGGGGGTGACACTGCTGGGGGGTGACACTGCTGGGATGTGTGACAGTGCTGGCGGTGACACTGCCGGGGGTGACACTGCTGGGATGTGTGACACTGCTGGGGGTGACAGTGCTGGGGGTGACACCGCTGAGGGGTGACACTGCTGGGGGTGACACTGCTGGGGGTGACACTGCTGGGATGTGTGACACCGCTGGGGGTGACACTGCCGGGGGGTGACACTGCTGAGGGGTGACACTGCTGGGGGTGTGACACTGCTGGGGGTGACACTGCTGGGGGTGACACTGCTGAGGGGTGACACTGCTGGGATGTGTGACACCGCTGGGGGTGACACTGCTGGGGGTGACACTGCTGGGGGTGACACTGCTGAGGGGTGTGACAGTGCTGGGGGTGACACTGCTGGGGGTGACACTGCTGGCGGTGACACTGCCGGGGGTGACACTGCTGAGGGGTGACACTGCTGGGGGTGACACTGCTGAGGGGTGTGACACTGCTGAGGGGTGTGACACTGCTGGGGGTGACAGTGCTGGGGGTGACAGTGCTGGGGGTGACACTGCTGGGATGTGTGACACTGCTGGGGGTGACACTACTGAGGGGTGACACTGCTGGGGGTGGCACTGCTGAGGGGTGTGACACTGCTGGGGGTGACACTGCTGGGGGTGACACTGCTGAGGGGTGACACTGCTGAGGGGTGTGACACTGCTGGGGGTGACACTGCTGAGGGGTGACACTGCTCGGGGTGTGACACTGCTGGGGGTGACACTGCTGGGGGTGACACTGCTGAGGGGTGACACTGCTGGGGGGTGACACTGCTGGGGGTGACACTGCTGAGGGGTGACACTGCTGGGGGTGTGACACTGCTGGGGGTGACACTGCTGAGGGGTGACACTGCTGGGGGTGACACTGCTGGGGGTGTGACACTGCTGGGGGGTGACACTGCTGAGGGGTGACACTGCTGGGGGTGACACTGCTGGGGGTGACAGTGCTGGGGGTGACACTGCTGGGATGTGTGACACTGCTGGGGGTGACACTGTTGGGGGTGACACTGCTGGGGGTGACACTGCTGGGATGTGTGACACTGCTGGGGGGGTGACACTGCTGGGGGTGACACTGCTGAGGGGTGTGACACTGCTGAGGGGTGTGACACTGCTGGAATTTGTGACACTGCTGGGGGTGACACTGCTGGGGGTGACACTGCTGGGATGTGTGACAGTGCTGAGAGGTGACACTGCTGGGGTTGACACTGCTGGGGGTGACACTGCTGAGGGGTGACACTGCTGGGGGTGACACTGCTGAGGGTGACACTGCTGGGATGTGTGACACTGCTGGGGGTGACACTACTGGGATGTGTGACACTGCTGGGATGTGTGACACTGCTGGGGTGACTGCCGGGGGGTAACAATGCTAGGATGTGTGACAGTGCTGAGGGGTGACACTGCTGGGGATGGCAGTGCTGGGGGTGACAGTGCTGTGGTGTGTGACAGTACTGAGGGTGACAGTGTTGAGGTGTGTGACTGCTGGGGGTGACACTGCTGGGGATGGCAGTGCTGGGGGTGACAGTGCTGTTGAGGTGTCATAGCATCCTGTGTGTCTGCTGAAGGCACCCAAGCCTGTGGACCTTTCATTGATCCATGTTCCTGGGTGTGGGCTGCCATCACCCCATCACTTTTGGTCCCTGATGGCACTGGATGGCCTTCTCACCCATGATGTACTCCTGTGCTTTGTGGTTGTCATTGCCATCAGATGTGACTACTGCACGAATATTATGGACTGTATTCCTCAAGGATCACGGAGGGAGACATTCGGAAAGGAATGAGAGAACAAGAGGTGGATTTCTCCCGCTCCATCCTTCGCTGGACAGTAGAATCCAGTCTTCCACAAGTCCCGGCTCAAGAAGATTTTAGCCTGTGAACTTATATGGTTCTTGTCCAAAAAGACAGAAACTATCTAACCTCCTTGGCCAGTCTAGCTTCTTCCATATCAGTAAATTTCCTCACCTCTACAGCAACTTGTTTATGTCTCCAGTGACAGAAACATTGAACTATGTGATTCAAATCACTTCCCTCAAAACTGTCTAATATCACAGGATCACAGAACAGTTAAGGCTGGAAGGAACCATTGGACCTCTCTGCTCAAGCAGGCTTCCCTGGAGCACATAATTCAGAGTTGTGCCCAGGTAGCTTTGAGTATCTCCAGAGAGGGAGATCCACGGCCCCTGTGGACAACCTGTTGCAGTGTGTGGTCACCTGCACAGTAAAGAATATCTTTCCCATATTCAGGTGGAACTTCCTGCGCATCAGTTTCTGCCTGTTGTCTCTTATAACTCAGCACCACCAAGGAGAGCCTAGTCCATCCTCTTGACCCTCTTCCCTCAGATAATTACAGACATTGATGAGTTCTCCTCTCAGTCTTCTCTAGACTGAACAGGCCCAGCTCCCTCAGCTGTTCCTTCTAAGAGACATGCTTCCCTCCCCTGACCATCCTTGTAGCCCTATTGATGCTCTGAAATATCTAAAATTCTCTTGAAGATGTACTTCAAAATCATACTTACTAAGAAAAAAAAACCCTGAAGCTTTAAAAAAAATGTTAGCACAGCAGTAGTGTCACTGTTAAGCTAAAAAAAAGATCTCTGATTAGAAAGCAGGAGCTACCCTGCAGTTTAATTTGGATTTTTTTCACTTACTTTTTATTGTATTTCAGATGATGAGACAAGGAGGGTCGTGAATGACGAAGCACAAATATTATGAAAGAGATAATGTAATGAATTAGCCTCGGATAAAATAATTGAGTTTAATGGAGAGTTACGTGTACAAAGCTGAGAATATTTCTAGCTGTTGTCATTAAAACAAGTCTAGAAATACCACAGCCATGGCCTTTTAAATGCACCAGCATAAGGGTGTGCTCTCCCTGCAAACAGAGTTATTGAGCACAGCTAATTTGGCAGGAGGGGGACTGTGCTTTAGGGAGAGGACTAAATGCTCATCATCATTGTGCATATAGGGTGGAGTAGTTGCACCTGCAGATGGTGATTCAGAGACATAAAAAGAAGCTTGGGGAAGCAACAAGAAATGCTCTGAGCTTGCTTCTGATAGACCTTGCTTAGTGTACCAGTATCACCCAAGTAAGTCAATACACAAAGACTGACACAGCAAAACTGACTGACAGAGAGGCCTCTGAGTGTGCAGTGTTGCACAGCTCACAGCTTATACATACAAACTCCAGGTGAGCAATGAGGAATGTGGGCTGCTACATGGGTAATAACACTGGGACACTGAACAAGAAAGCAGTCATGAACAACAGCTACATGGACTGAAAAAGCACCAAGACTGAAAGTTGAGGTGAGGTGCTCCAGCTTTCAAAGGTAAAAGGGAAACCTGGTATCACTTTTTGGCTCCTAAGTCTGGCAATTTCCTAACCTCACAAAACACACAGGCCTGATCCTGCTAATTTCATGAAGCACTTCATATTGCTGATGGTCATATTTTATTTAGATTTTGTCAGCATATAAACAGGCCATTTAAAAGCATTGCAGTAAAGTAATTTTTGGCAGTGATACTTTTATTTTAAATTAAAAAAAAAATAATTCAATACAATATTAGAGAGACTTTCAAAAAGTTCAAGTTCTGATTGGCATTGTATACCAAATTCTACCCTTCTTGTTGAATAAACCAGCTGCAAGCTGTATGGTTTTACATTAAAAAAACAACAAAAACCCCCCTTCCCAATTCCTTTATTTCTATAACTTGCAACAGATGTTTTTAGACTGCTCATTCTCAAACCATTGCTGGCATTTCCATGCTGTTCAATGAATTTGTTTGATGCAAACACTCTCTGGTGCTCAGTTTAAGGCATGAACTGGTGATAGCTATGAATGATTTCCTGTGATACTTTGCAGAAAGTAAGAGTGGTTCTAATTAATTAATAAGTAGTTTAAACAATTTGTATTTTACCATGATTAGCTAATAGAGGTACTTTTGGCACCCTGGTGAAGTTCCCTAACTGGTGCTTTACAGGTTTCTCCTGCACCCCCCTTTAACTTGCTCACTTTCTGGCACTGGATTTCTGCATTCCTGAGACCAGCTTTAATGAGGCTGTTGGGGTGCTGGAGCACAACTGTTTGCAAGCACATAAGTTTTGCTTTGAAATCACAGGTGATCTTGACATTTCCAGCAGGCAGAACTTGCACTTGTGTAAAGTTGCTGGATCCAGTCCAAGGAATTTGACTTGGATGAGTGAATACAGCTGAACTGAAACCCTGGGAATACCTCTCTTGACTATGACTCAGAGAAGCACTGCTGGGCATAGTCAAAATATTAAATTATAATTAAAATAACCCCTCTTGCTTTGTCATTCATGTGTTCTTCATGGTTTTAATGAAACTATTTCACATTGGGAAATTGTGCAACATTTATGCCATTTTCTGAGGAACACTGCCATATGGTATAACATCATGCCATTAATGTTTGGCTACCTGCACTGATAAAAGTTAGTTGTGTCACAGTATTTATTTTTAATTACCCTGATATTATGCTCCCATAAATTACAGTACCTGATCCTTCCGTGTACAGTCCCTGTCCATGTGTTGAAACTCCAACTTGTTCCTTACCATTCTTACTGATGAAAACTTTGCTATGAGCAATCTTCTATACCCATATATAGATTACTGAGATTGCCTAATGAGGTTATAATCAGCTGTTAAATGTTTCTGACAGAAAATATACAGAATTTGGAAAACATCTGTATCTCATGATGAAACCAACTTCTAGAAGATTTTGTTAGAAATATTCCCAAGGAAGCCTTTACAGTTTAGCAAGAAATTATCCTGGACAATGCTAATAAAGCAGAATTAGTTCAGGTTGTTGCTGATAGCAAAAGGTTCTCTACTATTTCACCCTTCCACACTTGGAAATTATTACAAGCAACGGCTAGAAACAAGAAGATGGAAATGGGAAAAAGTGGAGAAAGAATTTGGGGAATACCCTCGGGATAATCATCCTAAACAGGATCCCATCTCAGTCAGCTGGGTGAAATTGCCTCCAGTGAAGCACACTTGCAGATATGGGAAAAAATTCAGACTGATTTCCTAGGAATTCTAAGTTTTACAGAGTGCTGGGACTTTGTTTTATTACTTAACTCTGCAACAGCAGAATTTTAAAGGGAAATTCATTTTAATGAAATTAATTTGGAAGTAAGCTGCTGTGTAGTAGTGTGCTTTACTCACTGACATTCACAGGCAGGAATCACCTTGTTGTAGGGAACTGGACTTTGCTAGTTTTTGGTATAATTCTCTGTTATATCTTCCTGTGATTGCTGGGAGATCAGGGAAGTGGCTGAGCCTTTTACCACCATGTCCAGTTGATTGTGGTAAAAAGCATCATAATAAGTTTATATTAAAGCTCTGACTAGTGTTAAATAATAATGGGTTTGATCCAGTTTATTTTTGTGCATGATAAGGAGTGAATCTGTAGAGCAAAATTCATGGTGATGACATGATGTTCCCTGTATGTGCATTTTGGAGGTTTTATGTAAGGCCAGATCTGTTCTGGTGACATGAAATGAATGTTCATTAGAAGCCAGAGCTGTGAAGCGAACTTTTGGAGCACATCACCTGGTTTGTTGTCAGGGCAAAGTAGTTTTTTTGTGTGCTCCAAGACAGTTCCACCACATGGGTCAGAGACCTGCCTCAAAAACTTCGTTCCCCTGATATCAATTAAAAAATTAAGGCAGATAATTGCCTTAATTATTGGTTGCTTAATTATTTCCATGGGCCTGGTCCATGGCAAACTCTGCCATGTCACTCCCCCTTATCTCAGATCCAGCCATGGGCTGCTGCCTATGCAAAATAAGCCACAACAGCGCTGCCCCCACCTCACACATTTAAATTGATGAAGGGGGTAAATGCAACTCACATTTCTTCAACTTGATTTACAGATTGGACATTAAAGAAGTGGGAAATATGTGTCTGATGACCTCAGGCTATGTCTGTGCTTGTAAATAAACCATGCCAAAGATCACACCCATACATGTAAGATCTCTTTCCTCCAAAACCAGGGTCTTCTCAGGTAAAAGCCTTGTTTTCTTGTAGTGAAACTCCACATACCTCCTACCCATCTCCTGATTTTTCTTGTTTTATTTTTTTGAGAGTTAAATAAAAAGTTTCATCAGAGTCAGATAAATCTCACTCTTCAAAAGAGTGGCACTGCAGCTTTTTTTTCATGGGAATGACAAAGTTTTCTGAATTTATTGTCCACTCTGGCACAGACTGGTGAAAGAGGATGTGATAATGAAATTGTATTCCTGTTTGGGAAGTCAGCCTGGTGTACCCATCCCTTATTTTACCATCTCGAGGAACAGAATGTGGAGTGCATGAGCACACTTTAAGTCTGCAGCACCTATCCACCTGATCTCAGAGACCTATGCATCCAAAATCCTTCATGCTTTGCACAAAATTAGTACAGCTAAAATCCATTCTGCAGCTTCTGTGTGTGTAGCTTTCCTGGCACTGATGAAGGCACTGCTGATGCCCAGGGGTCCCAGTCATCATCACTTCTAGTGTTGGTAGTTCTGTAGGTGCTGTGGCCTATTAGGTAAAAATGACATTTTATCTTCAGCTCACATTGAAATCTTCCATGTCTTCTATTTTTGCTTTTTTTTATATAGTTATACAGACAACACAGTTCCACAGGGTTCAAGCATAAACTGTCCACATTTTGCATCAGAATGCAGTGCTTGTTAAGTTCACATCCTGTACTTGGATTAATTAGAGATACTCATTAAATAGAGCTATTCTGACTTGTGCCAAATTGGGAGATGTTTTGATATGAAGAAAAAGTTCCTAAAAATTAGACACAGCATTCTTGAAGACTGAAGAAGGAATATATTCTCACAGTTGGCAGTGACAGTTTTTTGATTTAACATCTCTGCACATATAAAGCCCCTGTCTAAGGATACCCTAAAAGTGCAAAACAATGCTTGTCCTTAGAAATTACCAACTTAGCATGAACATTGTTGTAGACAAATCTGTCTATAAAAATAAGAACCACCAAAATATAAGAAAAATCCATATTAATCCCAAATAAGTCACATAAATGAATGTCTTAAAGGAAAAATAATCAGTAATCAGTAGTTACCTGCCAGAAGGAAGGTGTGTATCAAAAGATTTGTGGGTGTCAATTTCTTCTCCCAAGGAAAAATGTCATAGCAAATGGACTAGAGAGTACTCCCAATACATTTGTAGGTAATGTAGGATGGACTGAGAATGCAACAAAAAGGCTCAGGTACATCCTGCTACTTAAGAATGGTGGTGTTTTCCCCTGCTTTCTTTCAGATACATTCACAAATTCATACATTCAGGAGTAGACACTGCACATGGTATATAGGAAAGTGACATGACACCTGGCTCAGAATAGTGTGTCCTTTCAGCCACAGCCTTTGTAAAGGCACCTTGCCATTGCAACCCAATAAACACTGAAAACCGGAAACAGAGTTCAAAATCTTGACAACTGGGAAATTCCCTGGAAATAGGATCAAAAGGGATAGGAGTAAAGTACTGTACTTAAGAAATACAGATGTCCATTGTAGGTGGCTTACAAGATGGCAATTCTCCCTTTGACGGTTTTGTGTGGGTTTTTTTTTTTTTTTTTTTTTTTTTTTTTTTTTTTTTTAATGCCCATAGTGACTTCTAATATCATCATCTTGATCCTGTGCTTCTGTGCTACCTCTGTGGGTTTTGGGTTGTTTTTCCAGCTTTATTATGATTAAGTAGTAGGGCAAAACAGAGAGAAGGCTGTCCCACAAATCAGTGAGCCGATACTAAACCTGCTGCCAATGCTTACTGCACATAACACCTGTAGTAATCTCTGTGTTCTATTTAATTGTTTCACCTACAGCCTCCAGCTTCTGCCTTTTCAAACAAGGTAGGAGACAAAACAAGCAAAAAATCTGCTCTCCCAAGCAAAATTCACAACCAAAATGACACGGTTAGGTGGCTTCATACCTCTCCTGTTGTATATCCAGAAATAAACCCAACACTGATCTCTCCTCAGTTTTCAAGGAGACCTTACTCAAGTGGAAACCTTGTGGAAGGGTTCAGTTCACCAGAGAGCTCAGCTGCATTCTCTAGATATCATTCTATCTTTATATGAATTTGCTTTCATAGACAGACACTCAAAAACTGTACCTGCACCATTCTATGCTTCAACAAGATACAAGGCATGTGTAATTTCTATACTGCACTGCCCTTGTTACCTTCCCACTATGAATGGACCAATATTATGTGTATCTAATAGATGAGATTTCTCTTCTTAGACTTTTACCAGAGGGGTAATAATTTATTTTCCTAACTTTTAGATTAAAGGAAGGGGGTTTGTTTGTTTGTTTGTTTTTTGTTTGTTTTCTTTTGATTTTTGTTTTGTTTTGTTTCTGAGAACTGCCTTCTGATGGGATTTAAACAAATAGAATTACATTAAAATTATAAACAATATGCAAAAGAAGAGACAGGCTCCTAAACTGTGTTTACACAGGCATCTGAGCAACAAAACCCTTGTTCTGAGCCATGTACACATCGTTCTCCATGGAGTATAATTTGCAAAAAGCTGTATTATCTCAGAGGCTTTTTTTGTGTTTTTTCCTGCTTTCCTCTCCTCCATTCCTGTACACACCCATTTTTCTCCTTTTATTCTGCTGCTATGTCCTGCTTCCTTCTTTGGCCTCTCGGCAGGATGTAACAGGGCTCGGATTCCTGCCTTTCAGCACAAAGACCATCCTGCAGAGCAGAGGAACACACTGCTGGGTCAGCCCTGGCCAGGGACAGCAGCTCCTCTCAGCAGATCCTGACACCCTTGGCTGCTGGCAGCAAACTGAGCCATGGGGTGGGGAGCTCCCAGGCTCAGCACTTAGCCAGTGTCAGCCGTAACTCACATGCCCTGATTTTACTCTACAGCCATACTGAGAAAACCAAAGAAACAAAAAACCCCAAATCAAAACAAGAAAACAAACTAAACCAAAACAAAAAAAAAAAAACTCCAAAAAACCAACAACCCAAAACCAAAACAAAACCAAAACCAACCAACCAAAAGAAAAGAAAAAGAAAAAAGAGGAAGAAATAAAATAATGTGTAATACTTGCTGCCAAAACACTTCTCAACAGTTTATGCTGAAAACAGAGGAGTCTTTTCATCCCCAGGTAAGATCAAGCCCTGATGGAAATGAGATAAAGAACGGTTCACAAAATTTTGCTGTTTGGCATTGTTTGTCATTAAAACAATTAGATTTTCATTTCTTCTTGTCTTACCTATTCCTGACTTTATAGGAGGAATAGAAGAGTGACAGTAACATTTTACCCATATTCAATTATGCTACACTTCACCTTTCTCAGATTATATCCATTATAATTCATGGCTTTTGCAAACCACTCATAGTTAAAGGGCACTCAAATAAGGAAGAAAAACAAATGTAATCTCTGACTCCAGGGTATTCATGCAAGTCCTGTTAACCCAATGATTAAATGATCCAGCCTTGCATAATTATTCCTGTTTTATGAACTGGTAAATAAAAGCAAAACGGTGGCTTTCCTAGTGAGAACCAGCACAACGATATCTTATCTATTAATTTCTACTGAAGTTTTAAAAATATTATTGTTAGAATGTTAGTATTTTGCCTTAATGTCCACAAAGTTCAGTCAGGATAAAATCTCACATTTTAGATCAATTGGTGTTCCAGCAGGGTACAAAAGATGATATCCAAGTGCTTCATGTTTTAGACTGCATGGGAGGGGTTGTACTTCATCAGCCACTTAATAATTAATAATACCACTTAATAATTAACTACTAAATTGAACATTTTCCTTAATACAGATGAACAGATCTTGGTGTTTGCTTAAAGGAATAACTACACAAAATGTATAATGGAATACAAAACATGTTGGATGAACCATTTTTTCCCCCCATCCAACAGCTCTGTCTCCTTGAACCAGTTACCTGGAATAAGATCCAAAGTGTCTACACAAAAAGGCTGCATCACTACTGATGAATTGAACATGTGCAGTCTCTGGTCAGTGGGTTGACTTGCAGGATGTGGCTACAGCCATGCCCCTGTTCTGCCTCTGCCTCCAAAGCAAGCCTGCCCCAACTGACAGAGCAAAGGCTCAAGCTGTACATAGACCTTTGTGGGTTCTGGGGGCACGGGGTGTGACTGCAGCATGGCTGAAGAGGCTCCCAGTCCTCACCCTATGCCCTGTACAGCTGGAGTGCCTGCATTCCAGGCAGGGGGGTTATTCACCCTGTGACAGGTTTATCTAAACCACATTGCTTTAGCTGCTTACAGGCCATCTCTGTGGGGTAGTATCAAAAGCATCATGGAGGCAAATGAACTTCATATTGCTGCTTCTTCTGTGCTGCTTCCTTCTGTTAAGGAAACTATACTGCTTTGACATGGTCTGACATGGTCTGTTATCTATGCAGGCTTATCTTCACACCCCTATCTGATTTTTAAGGGCATGCACATGACTCACCTCCCCCTTGGAAGTAACCACCCTCTGTGCTAACCCAGTTCATCAAATTCCTCACTATGAAATTCATCAGGCACAATCCACTCTAAAATACTGTAATTAGCTAAAGCTGGGAAGTACAGAGTCAGTATTTAAGGATATTACTTGCAGCATATGAGATCAGCTCAGCTGGTCAAGGCAGGGTGTTAATAATTTTGGGTTTGATCCCCATATGGGCCATTCACTTAAGAGCTGGACTTGATGATCCTTGTGGGGCCCTTCTAAATACCCTGTGATTCTGTGATATCTCCTACTTGCTGTGGGATAATGGTGAACAAACACTAGCTAATGGACTGAGCAGCAAGTAACACTACAAAGCTCTTCTGTTACCAGGGTTCTGTTTTCTCATCTCAGTATTGTGCCACTGGAAACATAATTCCTTTCCTTTTTCCATCCATTTTAGTGCTTCCACATCTTTAATATTTTATGTTAAGAAAGTTTCTTTCTCTATAAATATCTCCACTACTATCAATGTAGAAGCAGAGCACCTCTACCAAGTGAATGCTTATAGGAAACAGTCTCTGTTTTTAAGCATTCCAAAAAGTCGAACTGCTCTGCAATGTCTCAAGTTCATTGCCTAGTTCTAGAGTTTTTTTGTGGATCTTAAATGTTTCCAGGTCTCCCTGTCCCTGGTTGTTTGTATTCACCTCTCACATTCTGATTTCACTGTTTAAAGGGCAAGGTAAGTTTACTGAATGGAAAGACCTTGGAGTCTACAATATCAAACAGCAGAGTGACCTCAAAGGAAAACATATTTCATTAAAAAGAAAAAAGAGTTTCCTTGCAAATCCAGCTTGTTTTACCCACCCAGATTTGCCTTTTTGCCGTCTCTGTGGTGACACATGTTTTATATGAATCTATATTAAGATGAATTTTAACCTACAAATAACTAGATACAGCTATGCAGTAGGAGGGAATTCCTACAAGATGATGTAAAGTTTTTTAAGCAGTAAAATTAAAAATAGCACGTAAAACCTGACCAGTAGATTTGGATTTGAACCAAGGCAACACATTTGGGAAACATTATCAAGTTTATCAGGGGTAACATATCACAGAAAATCTGCTTCTGTTTATATGCCATTTATTATTCATTTTTGACATTTCCTTTTTTTTCTCAACCTTTTTTACTCCTAAGCAAATATATGTTAAACTTAACTGAAATGTGAGATAACAGACCAGTCTCTTAGTTTTCTTTCCCTATAAGACAAAAGAGTAGAAGGAAAATAAAAGTTATATGAAATGTAAGTACAGGGAAAAAAAACTTGCCAGAATAGGACTGGTAATAAGGGAGAAATACGTCTCACAATGAAACTCCAGAAAAAAATAAATACCTAATAAGATTAAACTCAGGGCCAAATTCTGTCCTTTCCTATGCTGTTTTGCATTTTATGATGTATTAATAGCACAGGAAAGCCTTTACTTCATGTAACATACCACATGTGTGATAAGAGCTGTTTTTTTATGTAGGACACTTATATTAACAGGGTTATGCCAGCAAAGAGCTCTTTGCCTGTGGTTGGCAGAATGTTTGCAGTTTATAGTAATCAAGTCTAACTCAGGGAAAAATACAAACAATAAAAGCAATTTCACTATTACTAAACAATACAGTCCCTTAAGTTTACTTAAAAAAAATTCTCACTCATACCATCACAATAAATTCGAGAATAAGCTGTATGTTTAGCTGCACCTGATCTATCAGAACAAAGGTAATCATTAAAAGTCAGTTTAAACCTGGTCCAAAGTCAGACAAGATTCATGCAGTCTTTCTACTGAATGCAAGTTGAAGCTCAAATTTGAATTATTTTGTAATTTTTTTTTTCCATCAGTAGTTTGTAAATTTCTTCCAATGCAAAATATCAATATATTTTTGAAAAGTGTTATTGAACAGTGGTTTGTTCTGATGCTGAGATCTTCAGCTGAGCTGAATGTTTACTATTCTTTGTTAGAATGAGGAAAACTTTTGGAGTGGTTTCAGGAGCAAATCTTTCCTCTTTGTGCTCTAGAATCCACATTTAGACCATGTTCTATCCGCAAACATTTCTTATATCTCAAAGAAAACAAACACAGTAACGGGCATAAAATGGGGAATATATTTATTTTAAAATGCAAGCAAACCCCCAGAATATAGTAATATAAATCAGTAGTTTATATTTATTGTTCAACTTGATTTTAGTAAATGCTGAGGTTTCTAGATTCTATGTGATTTTATGAGTTGTTGCATAGTTGCCGATGTCAATGCTTTGAGTATCTATTGAATAGTTCCATTTGAACAATTATTTGTAATTAGAATTAAAAACTACTTGTAATTACAATTAAGATTCTTGTAATTAAGACATACAATGAGCACAGAATTGCACCCAGACGTTACTAAAGAAATGCTGGGTAACTCTCCACTACTGCGGCAGAACAAAAAACTTGTGTTTTTGCAAATGTAAGGGAACATGTCTTAAAATGTGGTATTTAGAGGACATTTATTCTAAGTGGATACAGATGGACGAGACCAGAGAGAGTAAGTCAAAGGAGATCCCAGTAACCCAGTAAGGCTGAACTGCTGAACCCTGTTGAGGAAATTAGCATTGCTGGTGATGCTGTCAGGTAACTGAGTGCTACTAGACAGAGAAAATGATTTATAAGCACACATGAAGAAAAAGGTACAATTTGTAAGAGTGAAGAAGTTTTGCTTGGCCTTTTTTAGGTTTATTTTCAGCTTGGCAATTTGGAAGCTAATGACTCAAACAGACTTTGAATCAGATCCTCAAAGATAAACTAGAATGAAAAGATAAACTAGATAAATTAGAATGAAAACTATGTCATTTATTTTATAATGCTGCTTGTGTTGCCTCCCTCTTGCTGTTGCAGAAATCCCAGAACAGGATAGCAAGAGACACTGCTCAAAGCAAAAACTTTCAGATACTGAGGACACTTAGATGTTTTGTTGTCCCTCCTAATGATTGTAAGACCTGGCATTTCATCCAAGGTAATAACCCAGGATCTCCACAGGCAATAGTGGAGACAGAGAACGGGGCCCATGGGAATCTCACAAGTTTCAACACGACCAGGTGCTGGTGCTGCACCAGGGCTGGGGCAAGCCCTGCTATCAGTCCAGGCTGGGGGATGAACAGATCCAGAGCACCCTGGCTGAGAAGGACTTGGGGTGCTGTGGGTGAGAGGCTGGACATGACCCAGCCATGTGCCCTCACAGCCCAGAAAGCCAAACGTGTCCTGGGCTGCATCCAAAGCACTGTGAGCAGCAGGTGAGGGAGGGGATTCTGCCCCTCTGCTCTGCTCTGGTGAGACCCCACCTGCAGGGCTGCATCCAGCTCTGGGGTCCCCAGCACAGAGGGCCATGGGCCTGTTGGAGTGAGCTCAGAGGAAGCCATCAAGGTGATTTGAGGGATGGAGCACCTGCCCTCTGAGGAAAGGCTGAGAGAGTTTGGATTGCTCAGCCTGGAGAAAAGAAGGCTCTGGAATGACCTAAATGTGGCCTTCCAGCACCTCAAGTGAGCCCCCAAAATAGATGGAGAAGGACTTCTTACAAGAGGCTGTAGTGACAAGACAGGTGGGAATGGCTTCAAACTGATAGTAGGTTTAGTTTAGATATTACGAAGAAATTCTTTACTGTGAGGGTGGTGAGACACTGGAACAGATTGCCCACAGAAGTTGTGGATGCCCCATCCCTGGAAGTGTTCAGGGCCAGGTTGGATGGGGCTCTTGAGCAACCTGTCTAGCAGGAGGTGTCCCTGTCCACTGCAGGGCTGTCAGAACTAGATGAACTTTAATGTCCATTCCAACTGAAACCATTCTATGATTTCTGGGGACAATTTAGCCTATCCTAACACAAAGAACAAGGGTCTTTGGAGGTCTTTTCGTACTCTTTGGATGACTGCGCATATGGAACAATTTGCTACCTCAAGCGTTTAAAACCTATGGCTGTTCCAAGTGCTCTGCCTTGAAATGTCACATGAGTAAGTTTGTAACACCTGTCACGTGTATTTTCAAGACATTTGTGTCAAGCAGGATAAAAAATTCTGTGCTTCAAACAGCGGATCAGTTTAATATCTATATAAGCAAAGCTGTGGAAGAATTTATCTACTTCAAATGGAGGCAAATTTTGAAAAGAGAATAAAAAAAAAAAAATATTGCCATTAAAAACAAGGCCAGAGGATGACATTTTAGGAACTCTGATACCAGTATTATGACCATGAATTTATTTCATTTTGCTCTTAAGATCAAGGAGGTAAATGACCTGATACTGCCAAGTCTAGAAGGCTTATCTTTCATTTTTATGCTTTTTGACCCATAAAATCAAAAGAAGATGTCCCAGAAAACTTCTAGCAGGTTTCCAATACAATTGTGATACAATTGAATGAAAGCTCCAGGAGAATTAACTTTTCACATACATGCAAAACCCCAGGGCGACTTTGGCAAGGCCAAATCTTCGCTGTTTCCTGGGCCTTTTGTTTCATGTGGTAATGGATCCACTAGTACCTGTCATGAAAATAATCTGAATTAAATTGAAGCCTGGGCCTTTCAAAGCTAAAACTACAATGTTTGCTTGTTAGACTAGTTTTTATTAAGTAGGGCATTTCAAATTGTACTTGGTGTCAAAGACAAAACTTTTTTTTTTTTTTCCCCTTCTAATTTAATCAGTGTGGAAGAACTGAGGAATCTCTAACTTTCCAACATGAACAGTGATGTGTCTTGGGCTTCTGTGTCAAACTCTAACAAAATTGTTGTCTTTTCTCAGTTCAGTTACACTGCAACTCTTGATTTAAACTACTCACATACTCAGGCAATACCTGTAGCAGCAAACCCTCAGTTCCTATTTGAAAAATAAAACAAAAAAACAACCCAACAAAAATACTGTTACTTGTTTGAAAAACAATCTTGTCTCAGAAGTAATATTTTTTCAACAAAATAATTTAAAGTAATTTTCACATAGCATGGATTTGAGTATTTTTGCTGATTCCATTTAACCTAACTTTATATTGTTTTAAACTATGGTCAATTATATAGCAAATGACAACAATAAAGAGAAAAATGGTCTTATCTGTGTATCTCAAATTAATTACAGATGTACAACATATAATCAGAACAGTGGGTCTCAATGCAAATCTGAAACCACTGAACAAAAGGAATCTAAAGCTTCAAATTTAATAAAGCAAATGTCAATCTGACAGGCTTGTGTAAAACAAATGTGGCATTCACTCTGTGGTTTCAAAACACAGCTGCAAATACAGAGGCTAAGTCAGTGATTACCAAAAATCTCTCACTGTATAAGTATTATAGATATTACTATGAATGTATACCTGAATATGGGGAATTCAAAATTAATCTGAACAAAAATGCCCGTTTCATTTAGTACACAACAAAAATCTCCAAAAAATCCTTTAATCAGGTTGGCCACTTACCACAAATTTTCTTTCCCCCAAAAAAATTTCCATAGAGATGTAATATCTGTTTCAGTCTTATATTGTTATATTCAGTAGCTCAGTAAGTAGGACCACATTTATCTGTTCAGTAAGTTCATCTAAGAAACCTAATTTCAACTCTCCTATAAGGCACCTTGTTTGGGAAGGTTTCTATTAAAGAGCCTTTGAGCTCTGACGCCGCACGTTACTTAAGCCTGAGTATAACAGTGGAAGTGCCTATAGTTAACCACAGTCCTGTATGCAATACCAAAAAGATCCCCCAAACAAAACCAAACAAAAAGAAAACAAAACAATCTCCACCTTACATGAAATGGATACTCACAGAATGAGGATCATCACGAGCTTTAACAGCATTTTTGATCCAAGCCACATACAAATATTCTAACCTTCAACTTCTGAGAGCAATTTTAAAATGTAAAGAGGTATGTCTTGTAATAGCCAAGTCTATGTATTTAACTGTCAACAACCAAAATACCCAAGACAAGAGAATTATATTAATTCCAGCTCGACCCTGAATTAACATGTGTGGGAAAATAATGATGTTTCTTCCTCTTAAACTAGGGAATAGTGCTTGGTTGGCCTGTATTTTAACTATATACTTATTTTCTAGAACACCTACCTCATTGTTCATTCTAGCTTTATTTTCAAAGCAGTCAAGCACAGGAGATCTCCACAAGATTATCATGTTACGCCATTGATCCTCACAAGAAGACTCAATTTGCTCAGTAATAAGCAACCTGGGTCAAAGGCCATGACTGAGAAAAGACAAAGGGTACTGTTTACACCTGTGTCAATCAGAAACAGTTCTACTGAAGTCCACTGAGTTATACTGACTCAAAACCATATGAATAATTTCTGTGTTTGCTGAATCTGGATTATGTGGCAGCCAGGAAGTCACATTTATTAGTCTGTAGCAGGAAGCATTAAAGACTGCTAAATTAAAATACTAGTTTGCTATACTGGCTTTTTAACCAAAAATGGGTCTTATTCTCTTATTGGCAATTCAAATTCATGTCACTGCTTCAGCCTGCTCACTTGCATTGCACTACCTAGTGTGCTTCAAAGCATCAAGTAACAGATTCTGTAATTTAAAATAAGAGAATTCATCTGAAGCACGGAAACAGTAATTAATGTCCTACATTTTAAAGAAAAAGAAGCA